>NC_058086.1:158699256-158926516 GCF_014858855.1 Bufo gargarizans
CTGCACTGATGAGGGGCAGTCACCCTGAAACAGCTGTCTGCAGATGAGATACTGGCTTATTTATTATACAAGTCAAGTCTCAAGGCCTATTTAAAGGGTTGAACATTGACGTAATGGATAGCTACCTTAAATCTGGTGGCATTAGAGGCTGAGCTTGTTAAGAGCTCATTTGCATACCTGCTTCCAAGTCTATGTGTCTCAAAACTTTTGGACATGACTGTATAGATGTTTCTGAGGTGCTATAGGCATGAGTGGACAATTCATTGACTATTGAGTCAAATATAACCCAGCGACAGAGGAAATGCTGTCTAGGACTTGTGGTGATGTCACACACTGAGATGGAAATATCAGGATTAGGTAGGTTAGTAGATGATGAAAATACAAAAAGCTCTGTTTCTGAAAGATTCAGTTTCAGGTGAATACACTTCTGTGTGGGCTTTAAATAATTGGACTTGGGTATCACTATCATCCATGTCTGGGGTATAATTTTTGTACTTACTGTTATCTGTCTACCAATGCTTAATTGAAAACTATTTTTAAAAAGATACCCAAGAACTCTGCAAATATAATTTTTTTTTACTTCTACAGTTTTTGCAGTTTTTAAATCCCAAACCAAATGAGAACCTCTAAGAAAAGTCCTAACTGTAACCCACACCGTTTCATGGACATGACAATAAAAAAATTAAGACAATAATCAAAATAAAACTTTGATTATTCTCATTGCGGTGCAACTTTCCAGTTGTTTTCTCATGGAGAAACCTAACACTGTTCATTTCTTATTATCAGCACACAGAGATTTGTCTTGTGTCTCACAAATGTAGTCTATTTAATCTCCTGTAGTGTGGGAAATTATGTTCAAGCTCTCGGCGCAATGGTGTCCATAGTAAGTTATGCATGTAGTGACAAGTACATGCCATAAGGTCTCAGGATTATATCCGCAATGTGTTGCTGCTGACTGTTGATCAAGATAGGCTTGAAGAAAAACATTATTTCCAGTGTGAAAAACTGTCACCTTTATCAAATAATTTTCTTGCATTTCCCCTAAGCCACAGAAGCCTATTTAAACTCAGAAGGTTAAGTTTATAACATTCATTACGACTGAAAATTCCGTTCGCACCAGCATGATGCTCTCTTTATAATGTGTTACATTAAAACTACGTTACGAATAGCCTTTTGAAAATTGCATTGTGCGGTATCGTTGATTATACCTTATTTTATTGTTTAATTATACATGCTCCGAATTTAATTTCTAGGTTGCTCAATGAACAATATGTGCGCCATTATTGGCACATTAATTTGAGCTTAGCAGCTTCTGTAAAACACGCTCCACTGCATCAATATGTTTCAGAATAGCAGTGTAATGAAGTATGTATAGTTAGTGTCTTGTTGGGGAAAAAAAAGGATTTATTCACAAAGAGAGCTGAAAGACCTCCTGGCCATTTACTATGTATAGAGATAAAAGATCCTTATTAAAGTCTTCAGCATAGCTCCCAGAAAGTCACTTAACGAAAATCTCTTAGAGAGGATTGGTTACTTCCATGCTGGATGTGACCCAAGGAGATGATCAAAATAAGCCAAGCTTCACTTCATTCCCTAACAGTGGCCCATAACAGTAAGTGCCTTAGTGGCATATGGGAATAGATGCAAAAGTATGGAAAAAATGCAGCTAATATCTCTTTCAAATGCTTTTATGAATCGGGGGAAAAAAAGAGAGTAAAACGCAGGAAATGTCACAAAAGATGGTGCGCAGGGATGGTATGGAGGGAATTTTGTTTATTTTAATATTTAAGCTTGTGTTTTTAGCAGACAGAAGTAAGAAGAGATACTGTTTAAAGGGGTTGGTCACTTTCTGGTTACTGTTGACTAGTGTTCAGCGAATGGAAGTAACCAAAGTGGACTTCGATCCGAATTTCAGGGAAAATGATATTCACTGCAAAGCCGAATTTCCTCGTGCTTCGTGAGATAGAATTAATTTTCCCTTAAATGATGGTAAAAAAATAAATAAAAAAATCATACTTGCCTCCATTTGAGTGTGAAGAGGCCGCCGCGGCCATCTTACTTGAAGATCCTGCACAAAATCGGGCGCTGTGATGTATGACGTCACCACACTGGCCAGCGCGATGACATCATCACGCACCACACGACAAGCAAGATAGCTGCTGTGGCCTCTTCGAGCTCAAATGAGGTGAGTATGATTTTGATGATGATAATAAGGTAAGTACAATCAGAGATGAACGTGTCATCTGAGGGTTTAATAGCAGGGGGGAAGAGCAGCAATTCCCCATCATTAGACCTGCTACTTACAAATAAATGCGCTTTATGATGAAGCCATTTGTCACCAAATAATTTTTTGGGTAATATTCAGTGAATAAGCCAAATAGAATTTTTAAGAACTTTGCTCATCTCTACTGTTGACCAATGTTTTTGTGAAATGATTATAGGCACTTTCTAATATAGCCTGTGTTAAAATTCGGCACCATTTTCTAGATTTCATAAGGTATGCTCCCTTGTTTACAAAGTATTTTGTGCTGTCCACGCAGAGGTCCTGTCCATAAAATGGCTGCTGATGAAGGGTCATAAGACCAGGCAAATCACCTCCATGTGATGATACACCTGAACTAAACTCCCAACAGCGCAAGAACAGAGAGCAGGTGTAGTTTATTTGAATGAAGGAGGCATCACATGGTGGAGATTTGTCTGGTCACATGACCCTCCATCAGGACAAGACCTCTGTGTGGACAGTACAAAAGACTTTGTAAACGAGGGGGCATACATTATGAAATATAGAAAATGGTGCAGAATTTCAACAAAGACCATATTAGTAATTGCCATATAATTATCTCACAAACACATTGGTCAACAATAACCAGAAAATGGCCAACCTGTTTAAAGCATCTCTCACCGGGGTAGAGTCCTCTTTCAGATAACAAAAGTCCAGTAGATGGGTACAACTATACCAACAAAATGGCATCGGTTCCTCTAGCTAAGGGAGTTGTTTCATCTTATACGTGGTATGTGAAAGAGAACATCTGAGTCTTATTGGCAAATTAGATGTTGAATTAAAGGGTTTTTCAAGGCTCCTGATATTGATGACTCAGGATAGGTCATTAATGTCTGATCGGTGAGAGTCTGACACCCAACCATCCCCACTGGTCAGCTGTTTCCTGAAGCCCTGATGCTGGAACTAGCTCTCAAATGGAATAGGAAACAGACAGTTCCATTCAAAGTGTAGTGGGTGAGCTGGGTTACTGGAACCCAGGCGCATTAAGTGAATAGGAGCTGAGCGGAATTAACACAGCACAGCCACTACACTTTCTGGAGGGGGGAATGGGAAAAAAATCAACAATCTTGCTATTGTTTTTGTGCTATAAGTTTAGTCATTCACCATTTAACATAAATTACGTGTTACCTTTATTCTAGTTACTACAATTATGGCAGCACAAGATATGTATGAGTTTTTATGTTTTTCTTTTTTTACTCTGTTTTTTTTTTCACTTTTACTCTTTTTTATAATTTCTTTTTGCATTGCCTCTTTCAAACAGCAATTGTTTTTTATTTATTTTTGTCAAAAGCTGTGTGTTTTTTTTTTTTTTTGGTAGAAACTACAGATTGGCGTGGTATTAAAAAGCAATGGCACTTGTGGTCCGCTGCTAATGGCAATCCCCAGCAAAAATGCACACAATGGAGTACACCTGAAGCAGACCACAAGTACCACAATGGACATCCTACACAGAATAGAGAATGTGTGGATGTGATAAACAGTGAAAATAATATAACAATAACAAGGACTAACTCTCATACTGGTGTAAAATTGAGAGATTAGCCAACATATCCTAGTTGGAGAACATGTCTGAGCTCGAGCACTGCTCCAAGGTTTCTCAAGTAGCTCGGGACCTAACGCTAAACCTACCTGTGCCGTATGGGCAATACCAGGAGCCAGTGGGCGAATCAGGAGCCAGTGGGCGAATTACAGGAGCGCAAGGTCCGACTCACAGCAATTTACCAGTAACCTCCAGCATGTGACCATGCATACAATGGGAGGAGAGAGAGAGCTCTGAGCCCCACCCAAGACTGGCTGATATAGCCCGGGTCTCACATGTGCACCAGAATGCTGCCTGTGGATGGAAATAAAGGCAGATTCAGGCTAGGAGTTTTTACACCTCCAAAAAATTCAATATACAAACTACAGATTGGTGTGGTATTAAAAATCAGGAAGTGCTTAACCCCATATGCAGTGGTCGGACCTTGCGTTCCTGTAATTCGCCCACTGGCCTCTGGTATTGCCCATATGGCACAGGTAGGTTTAGCGTTAGGTCCCGAGCTACTTGAGAAACCTTGGCGCGGTGCTCTGGGTCAGACATGTCCTCCAAGTAGGATATGTTGTCTAATCTCTCAATTTTATACCAGTATGAGAGTAAGTAAGACCGCAGAGTGCACCTGTCTTTGTTATTGTTATATTATTTTCTCATTTATTTTTGGCAGGATGAGTTAACATTTTCTTTGGTACTATTGTTGGCTTCTTATGGGTCTTTTCTGGCAGTTTTTATTTTATTTATTTTTACAGTATTAACCATGCATTCATTCATAACATGATAATTTTATAGTTAAGATTGATATAGACATGTTGATGATGCCAATTTTTTTCTTGACATGATAAATAATTTTTAATGGGAAAAATTAGTTTTTTTTATGTTTTTATTACAAACTAATATTTTTACACATTTTTTTAAAACATTTTCTTTTAACTTTTATTTATTACCACTAGGGGACTTGAAGATACCTTAGACTGATAATTGGTATATTATGCTGAAATAGGTCTGTATTTCAGAGTATTATACCTGTCAGCGCTGCTCTAATAGAAAGCCTATTAACCACTTCTCGACTGCCTCCGTAATGTATAGAGGAGGTTGGGTCATTAAAGATGGCTCCTGCTCCTAAGTGGACCATAACAGTTGGGTTTCTGCTGTTAACACCAATCGCAGACATTTAACCCCTCAAATGCTGTGGTCAATTGCCATTCATTCATTTTGGTAGTCTTGGTCCCTCTGAAGGATCTGAGGCCACCACAGTGATAGTTCCTATGGAGTCTTGCCTCCGGGGGCAGATACACTTCCTTCTTACATCCTTAAAGGGGTTCTGCAGTTTGTTTAAACTGATGATCTATCCATTCAAGTTAATTGAGCTTAGCCGCGCCCAGGCCAGTTGATACTAGTCGTAACGTCACTGGGCCTGCGGTAAACAGCGAGAAGGCCGCGGTGCTACTGCCAACGCCGATGCCTTCTCAAACAGCTGATCGGCAGGCGTCCCGGGTGTCGTACCCCCGCCAAAAACAAACTGCAGAACCCCTTTAAAGTAGAGTCTATTAACATGCGAAAAGGACTTTCTAGCTCTCCTTTTTGACATGTCTGTTTTACTACACAAATCTATTCTCCTTGATATTACCATATATTCTTATCATTGTTTCTTACATAATGTGTTTTTCCTATTTTATTGCTACTAGACTTATAGGAATAAAAATAAATTGATGGCTGGGTGTTACTAGTCGGGGGGTGTGTCCCTACACACTGACACTATCCAATCTATTCCAGCAGTGCCATCCTGTGCAGGAACACACACCTTTAATGAGGGAAAGGTAACACACAGAAGAGCTGACAAAACCTCTTTAAAAGCCACTTACTATTTTATGAAAGATTTTAGACGTAAAATGTCGTTAATTGGTTTTCAAAAGTATCATTTCCCTTTAGGTAATGAGCGTGTGCTTATCCGTGACCACAGCGAGATAGCTTCAGTCTTCTATAGAAACCCAGAGATCTTTCAAGCAGATCTTAACATGGATTTTTAGCCAGATGAAAGGGAAACAGTATTAATATTAAAGATCCTATTTTGTCTCAAACAGTATTATTAACCATTGTAAGAGAATGCACATTACTCTTGCACACATCGCCATGAAATTCCATCCCTTAATCAGCGAGCGGAAGCCGAGAACAAAAGTGGCATGTCTGCTCCCTACCATGCTCTCTAACAAAGCGAATGACATATGTTCAAATTGTATGTGATGGGACTTTTTTTTTTTCCTCGGAACCGTGTGTTAACAATGAACTTGAGAAGGTTAGCTACTTCTTTTAATCTCATCTTACAGATTACTTTAAGTTAAGATTTCAATAAGACGTCCTCCTTTTAATGTGAAGAGGGTGACCTTTTACGCTTTAATATTAATGGCACTTAGGCTTAAATGATCATCTGAATGTGTAGTAACTACTCTGTTATGTGCATAGAAGCGCTGCTTGAAATAACCGGTACAGACAGATAACTTCATCTAGTATTTAAGTGGGGAAAACACAGAACGCTTCTCCGAAGATCCTTGTAACTAGAGGCATTGTGTATTATACCTGAAGGGAGATTTGTGTCGCTACACAACCCCTCTTGCCGAAACAGAGAAGGAATTCTTTAACCGTTTTGAATTGCACATCATCACATATATTTAATAGGGAAGCATAATTCAATCTGTTGCTATATCTTCTCTGGTGCAATCTTTACAGCCCTTTTTTTTTTTTATTTCCGCCCTATTGCACTGATGGTGAAAAAGCTTTTTTTTTCATGGTTTATTTAGCAGAAAGTCATTTTGATTAGCACAATGAGTAATACTTTACAGCTGTTTCCTGTTTCTGCATCTGTTCTATCAACGGGTGAAGCAATTGGAATGCTGTCTATCGACAGGAATGGCAAAGACCATTGAGACAAAGGTGTATGGGCTATGGTATAATCTATTTCACCTTATTGATTATGTTTCAATGACGACTTTCCAACACATGTTAAAAGAATTGCTCATTGGGTGCCTAAAATGAACGTGGGAAGTAATACGTGGTGGAAAACAGTTTATGTCACCGCATTCTTGGCACTCACTGGACTATCCAGATGGCTAACGAATGATGTGACATGTAAAACTTATGAAAAGAACTGAAAAAGTATTTATTGCTCAGCCTTAAAATGGCCATAAACTATGCTCACTGATCCAAAACTGTCAAAATGTCATCCATGTAGACTCTTGATATACAGAATGTATGAAGTCAACGCGCATGTCATGTTTTATTGTGTCAAATGCAAATGGCTTTAATGGGTTTTATGTTCAAACTGATGTGAAGAAACTTCAAAATAGAGATAATTTGTAGTTTTAGGATGAAGGAATGTCAGCAATAATAATAGCGTAAACTTTGACACAACAGTTGTCCGCACTGTATAGTTGTGTAATGACCCAGAGTGGCATTATTACCTCTATTGTACCCCCACTATTTTTGTTGGTGTATCATGTGTAATCCTGCATATTTATTTCCACTTCCTGCAATGTGTGTATTCCTATTTCCTCATAATTCACTGTTTAAGTGTAATGTGCCTGGTTCACCAGTAGGTGGCGACAATCTGTGCAGTGTTTCTCTGGACAGGAACCTTCTGGTTCCATTCCAGCCCTCTCTAGAGAGGGAGGAGTTAGCTAAAAGTCAATCTAGCTTACCCTTCTTAAGGGAACGCTGTGTGTCTGCCAGCAGAGCTCTGTCTGCTCTGTTGGGCCCGCAGGCCCTGCCTGTGAAGTCTACATGGTTGCATGTCCCCTCCCGGGCTTTCATTGCCTAAATCCAAAGTTAGCTTGTAGCCAGGAAGAAGTTCCTAGGATTAAAGTAAGAGACAGACTACAGACAGCTAAGCAAAGTTCCAGCAGAAGAGGAAAAGTTCCTATTTAACCCAGCCAGCATATCAGACCTGAGATAGTATAGCTGTAGCAGAGCTGAGAGTGTTTTCCTGCCAGAAGTTAAGCCAATACCTGATGATGACCAAGATAAAGTCTGGAAACTGTTTGGATTACCGTTTATTCAAGTAAAGCTGTGTACAACGTTAAAATAAAGTCTAGACTCCATTTATTCTACTTATTCATCACCCACGTTCAACAACCCCCTTTTTGCACTGCTTCGGACTACCATGTCAGGGATCTAAGGATATCCATGTAGGAGCACTGTGACACGTGCATACAACATCTTCAGAGAGACTGTAGGTCACTCTACACCACTCTGGCAATCCTACACCTGGATACCAACACTACCATCTGATAAAGGGGACTTGATGTTCTCGTTACTTAACTGCAACTGGTGTCATGACTACTTGCTCTGTAAGAGGGGCATATTTCGTAAAAACCTAGGAGTAGTCCGCTGCAGTTGGGCTTCATTGTTAATGGCCCCAAGGCCATTAATGGTGTTATCAAACCCCTATAATGACCTCCCCAATGCTCGGGCGCCTCATATACATTATACTTACCCCGCTACCCGCGTCGCTTCTGATACCCACATGGCTGCTACTGCATCTCCCCGTCGCATGGATCAAAACATTTGGTGACAGGGGGAGCAGCCAATACCAGGCCCTGATGAGGACGAGCCTCCCAAGCGTCACCAACAATGCTAGGGAGGCTCCCCCCATCACGGCCTACTACTGGCTGCTTCCCCCCATCACCGGATGTTTTGATCCGCACTACGGGGAGATGCCGCGGCAGCCTCATGGGCATCAGGAACGATATGGGGGAATGGGGTAAATATGACCTGTATGAGGGGCCAGGGCATTGAGGGGGGGTCATTATAGGGGTTGGCACAGCATAGCCACAACTTTACTAGATCACACCCGTGCTATGCCTAAGGTTGAAAAGGGTACAGGTCCATCTAGTGCAACCTGTAATCCTACTGTGTTCATCTTGAAGAAGGCAAAACCTCCTATAAGGTTGCCACATATTAAAAGAAAAAGATCTTCCAAACTCCAAATACGAGTAAATTCCTGGATCAATGTTCCATGTCCAGAAATCTAGCATCCAAAACTTATGATATTATTACTTTCCAGAAAGCAATCCAAACAGACAGAGGCATCTAGACCAAACATTCCCTTTAACAGTTATGGCAATATATGTGTTTGTTACAGTACAATAGTAAAGCTACAGGATGACATTCACAAACATAAGTATGTAGATCTTGGAGATATTTTGCCTGTTGATGGGCATGTTGATACATGTGGAGTAAAAAAAAAATTAAATTGCTTCCAAAGAAATATTTTTCCTGTTCTACTTTAGACAGTGGATAAATATACACAGAAAAAAGACTGAATATTTTTTGTAGCTTCGAAAGATTTTTTAAATCATGATGGCGGCTCCAACCAACATTTATTCATTTCTTTAGTATGGTGTAGGTGACAGCTCGTATATGTGTATGATTTTATTTGAGTTGGAAAATGTATATGCTATACGTGCAGTATCTTGGATATGGAATGCTGTTAGCTAGCTTAACCGATGCTAAAAAAAAAAGAATAAATTCAGAGAGATTCCTCTAAAGGCTACAGCCATGAGTGCAGTAAGAATATGACAATGTCCTCCTCAGTATGGGGCAACTACTGTTGACTGTGTCTTATCGATTGGCTCTTCAAAGAGCTAAGATTAACCCCTTAAGGACACATGACGTACCGGTACGGCATGTTTCCCGAGTCCTTAAGGACACATGACGTACCGGTACGTCATGGCTTTAAATAGCGATGCCGGCGCCGCGGGGGTTAATCGGAACGGGATGCCGGCTGAAATCATTCAGCCGGCATCCTGTAACAATGCAGGGGGGGGTCATTTGACCCCCCCGCATCGACGATCGCAGAAAACCGCAGGTCAATTCAGACCTGCGGTTTTCTGCGTTTCCGGTCCATTCGGGTGTCCTGTGACCCGATGAACCGGAAAAAGACTGCGATCGGTGGCGTAATTTTACACCACCAATCGCAGTCCGAGGATTTGCAGAGGCGGAGCTGGCCCTGGTGCTGAACGCCGCTGTCCAGGGTGCTGATTGGTGCAGGGGAGAGAGGCGCGAGATTCAAACTTCCTGCGCTCCTCTCTCCCCTCCTCTTCCTGTTCTGCACGAGCACCCGGCAGCATCGTCCAGCACCAGCTCCTGTGTCCCCCTAATCGCCATCCATCACCCTCCTGCACCCATCGCCACCCAGGTAGGTTAGGGTCAGTGAGGGAGAGGCACCTTTAGGCAGGGATAGAAGGGAAAAGTTAGAAAAAAAAAAAAAAAAAAAAAAATCACATTTATTCCAAACTTTTTTTTTTCAGCTACCAGACCCCAGACCCCCCTGCCACTTGCCCCCCCCGCATCCCCCCCACCACCAGCCCCCCCCTCACCACCAGCCCCCCCCCCCCCCCCCACCAGACCCCCCCACCACCACTTTTTTTTTTCTGCGTGCGCTGACTGGCCGGCACTTTTTAGCGTCCGTCCACTGTTAGCGCATCGCCCGCCCCACCGCCCCACCACCCCACCGACCGCTGATCAGCGTTGAACCGCTGATCAGCAAGTTTGAACTTTTTTTTTTTTTTTTTCTAACACTTGCCCATTTTTTTTGCCTGGACTTTTAGTACGTGAACACCCGTGCCCCCACACACACGCACATAGAATAAAGGTTTACACGCACGCACATACACACGCACACACACACACCCATGGCCCGCCGGGTGTTCTCGGCCGAGGAGGCATATGCCCAGATTGCCTCCGACTCTGAGAGCCCCAGTGAGGATGAGGATGACCCCACGTTCCTTTTGTCATCCGCATCCTCCTCATCATCATCGGATGACGATGAGCCACCAAGGCAGCGGAGACGCCGCCAGGCGGAGCCAGGGGCCACACATGCTAGGGATCCTGTGGCCCACCCTAGTACGAGCCGCCCTGGGGTTCGTACTGGTTTCCCGGCCCACCAAATAAGTTCACCGGAGCCCCCTGCCGATGAACTTAGCTGGTGTCCCCCAGTGGACTTTGAGCCTGAGATTCCGGATTTCGCTGGCAATCCTGGAATCCAGATTCCCACAGTGGGGTTTACTGAAATAGACTTTTTTAGTTTTTTTTTCAGTAACCCACTGGTGAATCTGATGGTGGAGCAGACGAATCTGTACGCCCAACAGTTCGTCGCTCAAAACCCGGGCTCATTTTTGGCTAGACCCGGTGGCTGGACGCCGGTCAGTGCAGCCGAGATGAGGACATTTTGGGGCCTCGTGCTGCATATGGGTCTAGTGCAAAAACCCAGTGTCAGGCTGTACTGGAGTGGGGACGTCCTATACCAGACCCCACTGTACAGTACGGCCATGACACGCTCCCGGTTTGAGGCCATCCGGAAATGTCTGCATTATTCCGATAATGCAGCATGTCCCCCCCGAAGTGATCCTGCCTATGACCGGCTGTACAAGATACGGCCGGTCATCGATCACTTTGGGGCCACATTTCAGCAGGCCTACGTACCTGGAAGGGAGGTCGCGGTTGATGAGTCTCTCGTTGCGTTCAAGGGGAGACTCAGTTTCCGCCAATACATTCCCACAAAGCGGGCGAGGTATGGCGTGAAGCTATACAAAATTTGTGAGAGTACCTCAGGGTACACTTACAAATTTCGTGTGTACGAGGGGCGAGATTCCCGGATTCAACCACCAGAATGTCCCCCCACTCTGGGTGTTACCGGGAAACTCGTGTGGGACCTTATGTACCCACTGCTGGATAAGGGTTACCACTTGTACGTGGACAACTTTTATACCAGCATTCCCTTGTTCAGGTCCCTTGCCGCCAGATCCACGTTCGCTTGTGGGACCGTGCGGAAAAATCAACGCGGCCTCCCTGCCCACCCCCTCCAGGTACCTATCCCCAGGGGTGAGACCCGTGCACTTACCAGTGGAAACCTGTTGCTGGTCAGGTATAAGGACAAGAGGGATGTCCTTATGCTGTCCACAATCCACGGTAACAGCACCACCCCAGTCTCTGTGCGAGGTACCACGGCAACGGTCCTCAAGCCCGATTGTATCGTCGCCTACAATCGGTATATGGGAGGAGTTGATCTCTCTGATCAAGTCCTCAAGCCATATAATGCCATGCGCAAAACCCGGGCATGGTACAAAAAAGTTGCGGTCTACATGGTGCAGGTTGCCATGTACAACTCTTTTGTACTATCCCGAAGCGCTGGCAGCACAGGGACATTCCTCCAATTCTATGAGGCAGTCCTCAAAGACCTGATCTTTTCGGACCGGGAAAGAGCAGGCCGGAGTACCTCGGGAACTGGAGGCGCCCGGATCGTCCCTGGCCAACACTTTCCAGGTGTGGTCCCCCATACTGGAAAGAAGGGACGAACCCAAAAAAGATGCAGAGTGTGTCACAAGAGGGGGATACGGAAGGACACCACTACTCAGTGTGACACTTGCCCCGATCATCCGGGCCTCTGCATTATCGATTGCTTCAGGGAGTATCACACTTCCATGGAGTACTAAATTTTTATAATCTCCAACAGTCCCCTAGAGAACATAAAACACTATGGCTCTCAGACTTTGGAGACACAGAAACAATTTTTTTTCCCCAAAAAAATATTAGTTTTAGTGCAGGCATCCTCAAACTGCGGCCCTCCAGATGTTGTAAAACTATAACTCCCAGCATGCCCAGACAACCTACAGCCATCAGCAGGGCATGGTGGGAATTGTAGTTTTACAACATCTGGAGGGCCGCAGTTTTAGGATGCCTGCTTAGTGTCTCCAAAGTCTGAGAGCCATACATATTGGGCATCGTCGCGTGCGTAAAAGTCGTCGCTATAAAAATAACATTTGACCAAACCCCTCGGATGAACGGTGTTAAAAATATAAAATAAAAACGGTGCCAAAACACCCATTTTTGGGCAAAATTTCCATTTGAATCCTTTTTTTCCAGTAATAAAGCAAGGGTTAACAGCCAAAAAAAACTCAATATTTATGGCCCTGATTCTGTAGTTTGCAGAAACACCCCATATGTGGTCGTAAATGGCTATATAGCCGCACGGCAGGGCATAGAACGAAGGGAACTCCATATGGTTTCTGGAAGGCAGATTTTGATGGACAGTTTTTTTTTTTTGACACCACGTCCCATTAGAAGCCCCCCCTGATGTAGCCTAGACTAGAAACTCCAAAAAAGTGACCCCATCTAAGAAACTACACCCCTCAAGGTATTCAAAAGTTACTTTATAAACTTTGTTAACCCTTTAGGTGTTCCACAAAACTAAATAGCAAATGTAGAAAAATTTTAGAATTTAATTTTTTGGTTACCTTGCCTCAAAAAAGTGTAATATAGAGCAACCAAAAATCATATTTACCCCTAAAATAGTACCAAATCAACAACCACCTTATCCCGTAGTTTCCTAGATGGGGTCACTTTTATGGAGTTTCTACTCTAGGGGTGCATCAGGGGGCTTGAAAGGGTACATGGTGTAAATAAACCAGTCCAGCAAAATCTGCCTTCCAAAAACCGTATGGCGTTCCCCTTCTTCTATGTCCTGCCGTTTAGCCAAATAGTAGTTTACGACCACATTTGGGGTGTTTCTGCAAACTACAGAATCAGGGCAACCCATTTTGAGTTTTGTTTGGCTGTTAACCCATTTTTTTCAGTAATAAAGTAAGGGTTAAAATGGAAAATTTTCCAAAAAATAGAAATTTCTAAATTGTTTCTCCATCTGCCATTAACTCTTGTGGAACACCTAAAGGGTTAACAAAGTTTGTAAACCCAGTTTTGAATACCTTGAGGGGTGTACTTTCTTAGATGGAGTCACTTTTTTTGAAATTTTTATTCTAGGGGTACAACAGGGGGCTTCAAATGGGACATGGTATAAACAAAACCAGTCCTGCAAAATCTGCCTTCCAAAACCCATATGGTGTTCCCCTCCTTCTATGTCCTCCCGTTCGGCCAAACAGTAGTTTACGACCACATATGGGGTGTTTTTGCAAACTACAGAATCAGGGCAACCCATTTTGAGTTTTGTTTGGCAGTTAACCCTTGTTTTACTCCTGGAAAAAATTTATTATATTGGAAAATTTTCCAAAAAATAGAAATTTCTAAATTGTTTCTCCATCTGCCAATAACTCTTGTGGAACACCTAAAGGGTTAACAAAGTTTGTAAACCCAGTTTTGAATACCTTGAGGGGTGTACTTTCTTAGATGGAGTCACTTTTTTGAAATTTCTATTCTAGGGGTGCAACAGGGGGCTTCAAATGGGACATGGTATAAACAAAACCAGTCCTGCAAAATCTGCCTTCCAAAACCCATATGGTGTTCCCCTCCTTCTATGTCCTCCCGTTCGGCCAAACAGTAGTTTACGACCACATATGGGGTGTTTTTGCAAACTACAGAATCAGGGCAACCCATTTTGAGTTTTGTTTGGCAGTTAACCCTTGTTTTACTCCTGGAAAAAATTGATTATATTGGAAAATTTTCCAAAAAATAGAAATTTCTAAATTGTTTCTCCATCTGCCAATAACTCTTGTGGAACACCTAAAGGGTTAACAAAGTTTGTAAACCCAGTTTTGAATACCTTGAGGGGTGTACTTTCTTAGATGGAGTCACTTTTTTGAAATTTCTATTCTAGGGGTGCAACAGGGGGCTTCAAATGGGACATGGTATAAACAAAACCAGTCCTGCCAAATCTGCCTTCCAAAACCCATATGGTGTTCCCCTCCTTCTATGTCCTCCCGTTCGGCCAAACAGTAGTTTACGACCACATATGGGGTGTTTCTGCAAACTACAGAATCAGGGCAACCCATTTTGAGTTTTGTTTGGCAGTTAACCCTTGTTTTTTTCCAGGAAAAAATTGATTATATTGGAAAATTTTCCAAAAAATCTAAATTCTAAAAATGTATGTCCATTTGCCATGAAGTGTTGTGGAAGACCTAAAGGGTTAACAAAGTTTGTAAAAACAGTTTTGAATACCTTGAGGGGTGTAGTTTCTAGAATGGGGTCATTTTTGGGTGGTTTCTATTATGTAAGCCTCACAAAGTGACTTCAAACCTGAACTGGTCCATAAAAAGTGGGATTTTGAAGATTTCCGAAAATTTCAAAATTTGCTTCTAAACTTCTAAGCCTTGTAACATCCCCAAAAAATAAAATATCATTCCCAAAATGCTACAAACATGAAGTAGACATATGGGGAATGTAAAGTCATCACAATTTTTGGGGGTATTACTATGTATTGCAGAAGTAGAGAAACTGAAACTTTGAAATTTGCAAATTTTTCAAAATTTTTGGTAAATATGGTATTTTTTTATGCAAAAAAATTAACTTTTTTGACCCAATTTTAGCAGTGTCATGAAGTACAATATGCGACGAAAAAACAATCTCAGAACAGCCTGGGTAAGTCAAAGCGTTTTAAAGTTATCAGCACTTAAAGTGACAGTGGTCAGATTTGCAAAAAATGGCCTGGTCCTTAAGGTGAAATAGGGCTGTGTCCTTAAGGGGTTAAGGATGTGTGAAATTCGAAAAAAATGTGCTTTGCATACTTTTGTAATAGATCTACTATATATTTCAAGGATATACAGTAAGTAATAGAGGCTAAAGTTGTATAATGTGGATCCATATTTAAGCTTGATTGTCTTATATGGAGTTATTAGGGCTGTTTGTCATATACTTACCTGTCTCGCTGTGTCGCTGGCGCCACTATCACTCAGTTTCCACAGAAACTAACCTTGCTGACAGTGGGCCTGATCTGCCTATTAGAGAACAGGGACACCAGGCCAATCAGGCTCAGCACTGGCATCATGTGCTTCCAGTTATAGGACCATTTAACTAGGCAACTGCTGGCCACAGTTGTCTGTGATTGGTCTTCTTAGCCTCATTAGCATGTATTGTACTATTGTTTGGATCCCTGTTGTTCTGACTTTGGGTTGTTCTTGCCCTGAATGCAGATTTTTCCTCTGACATTATCTTCTGGCACTGCCCCCTTCTAGTATTTGTGTTTTGTTTTTTTTATCTTGTGTTGCTACTGACGCATCTTTCTAGTTTTGATTCTGGCCTGATTTTGACTTAACTTTAGATTTTGATCTGGTCCTGGTTTTTATTATCTGGTTCTGATCTCTTTCTGACTACCCTTTTACCCCACTAGGGTTAGGCCCCTGTAGTCAAGTTAGAGACTGTCGCCAAGTTGGGGGGGCTGCCATTTAGAGAAGATTATCTAGGTACAGTGGTGCAGTTGGAGTCCTGCACTTTTCCCTAACCTACATAACACTGTTATAGGAAGTGTCAGCAATGCAAATTGTCCCACTTCAAATAGCTATGTTGTATAAAGTAAGCCTAATAAATATAAAGTATGTTAAAGTAGTTTAGAAAACTTGAAGAAATCACAAAAAAAACGTAATGTAAGGGGTTTACTTTAAAAAAAAAGGGTATAATTTGGAGGTCAAACTTTGGCCTACCCCATACTGTATACTAGTCGAGGCATGGCGCATAAGTGGCCACTTTTGAATTTCCTCACCGCAGGGGGAATGCATTTTCACAAAGGGCAAAGATAAATGTAAAAAGCGAGTCTCAACCTTTTTTTAATAGCATAATGGTAATGGCATAATGGTTATGGTGTACAAAATAAGGGGGGAAAAACTGTAGTTTATGGCCTGGCAGGAAACTGAATTAAAGCCTAATGTCCACATCTTTTGTTAGAACTCCACCACATTTATACAGTCACTTTTACATACAATGTTAAGACTGATTTTCAATTCAACAAACATTTACGCAAATCTAAAAAATGTATGTTCTGATTGTCTGGAACGTTACTCTACACTAGAACACCGGCATCAGGAAAGCAATGTTTAATTAATGATCTACTTTTTTAAAGTTAAATATTCAGAAAGTGTCTCTGAAGCAAATACTAATTTCTGCTGAATTTGTACCTGTTTTATCCAGACCTAGTCAGAAAGTGCAGTGCATTGAATATTGATCAGAAGGATGAGAGGGAGTTTCAGAGTTCATAGGTTTTTCTTAAGTAAAATTTAAATATTTTTGTTGCAAAACAAGCTAAATATATGTAAAAGTCTCACTAACTAGCCTGTAAAGAGAGCATGGCTATGTACACTGGACACCTTCCCTGTGAAGACTCTGAGTCGCAGCTAATTTTTTTTCCACTCCAGCCCTGTTCTTAAATCCACTGGCCAAGGTAGGATGTTATGTTGACACCCTCTGGTGCCTAACATTTGACACATGCCCCCCAGATACACTACTCAATGGCTAATTTAGGCTACTTTCACACTAACTTTTGCTAAATCCTGCAGGGTTCCGCAAAAACGCTTCCATTACTGATAATACAACCATCTGCATTGTATTATCTTTAACATAACCAAAACAGATCAATCATGAGCACCATTGAAAATCAATGGCGGACGGATCTGTTTTCTATTGTGTCAGATTGTGTCAGAGTTAAACGGATCTATCCCTATTGACTTGCATTGTGGGCGTCTTGCTCCGCATCCCATGACTGAAAGAAAACCGCAGCTTGCTCCGGTTTGCTCTCCGAAATGGGAATGCAACCAAACAGAACGGAATGCTTTTTGGAGCATTCCGTTCTGTTCAGTTACATTTTGTCCCCATTGACAATGAATGGGGACAAAACGGAAGCGTTTATCTCTGGTATTGAGACCCTATGACGGATCTCAATACCGGAAAAAAGAAACGCTAGTGTGAAAGTAGCCTAAAGGGGTTGGTCAATCTCACTTATTGGTGGCACCAATGTCAGATAGCTGCAGGTCCCACCACTGGGACCAACACCTATCTGTAGAACGGTCAACCCAAAGCAAAGTAGAGTGCACTACGCATGCCCGGTATGCTCTCCATTCATTTTTCTAGGAGTTCCGAACAGAGCCAAGCGAAATTGCCTATCTATTTCTGGAACACCAATAGAAGTGAATGGAGGGCACACTGCACAAGTGCGGCCACCTCTCCATTCACCCATATAGGGCTTACAGAAAAGTCAGAGCCAGCGCTCGGAAATTTCCTGCATTCCCTTAGAATTAAAAGGAGCGTGGCGACTCTTGCATGGCATGCCCTCCATTACTTTGGGAGCCCCGTTCTAGAGATAGAACCTGGCACCAATCTGACATTAATGGCATACCCTAGCAATATGCCACCAATGTGTGAGATGGACCAATCCCTTTAATAGAAATGTTACCACAATGCCAAATGTCATTAAGTTGTGTGTGCAAAGTCCTCTATGGTATGGGATATGAAAGAAAGAAGGTTTTAGGGTTAGTCAGATATGATGGAATTGACTCCAACGGATCTGAAAAACTTGAGGCGCCAGAGGGTTGTAGGAGTAGTATGGAAAAGACAGAATAGTAGTTAGGCTGCTAAGGGGTTTGTCAAGCAGACTAGTGTGTCCACATGCGTAGGATAAATGGGGTGGAAGAAAATCGGAGGACTTGTGGGTATTTGTTTCCCCTCCAATCCGCCTATTTCTGGAAACCCGTTGCGAGCGCCAATAGGAAGGTATTTTAGTATTGAATATTGTTATAAAATATAGAATATACATATACTACACTGGATCTCGTGTGGCTAATCCAGTGTAGTGTATGTACAGTACAGACCAAAAGTTTGGACACACCTTCTCATTCAAAGAGTTTTCTTTATTTTCATGACTATGAAAATTGTAGATTCACACTGAAGGCATCAAAACTATGAATTAACACATGTGGAATTATATACATAACAAAAAAGTGTGAAACAACTGAAAATATGTCATATTTTAGTTTCTTCAAAGTAGCCACCTTTTGCTTTGATTACTGCTTTGCTGTCATGGTCTTACCTTCTTACTGTTCTCCTTCGTTTGACATGTGCTGGCGGCCATCTTGGTTTCTGGGTTTCTTGTAGCCTCCCACCCTGCGGCTTCTCCTTCCCACTGGGAGGAGCTGGATGCCTAGCTCATATATATAGGAGGTCTGTGGCTTCAGTTTCCTTGCTTGGTCCTCCTGTGTTCACATGCTTCTAAGACTGCTGCTGCTTCTGGTTCCTGATCCTGGCCTCGTCTGACTACCCCGTTGGTTCCTGATCCTGGCTTCGTCTGACTACCCTGCTGGTTCCTGATCCAGGCTTCGTCTGACTACCCTTCTGGTTCCTGACCTCTGTCTACGCAAGACCCTGCTTCGGTTTAGCCATCCGTTTGGACTTTTGCTTACAGCTTGATTTTCAATAAAGCCTTCTTATTTCCACTTATCTCTTGTTGTACGTCTGGTTCATGGTTCCATGACATTAGGACCAAGCCATGAATTCTGATGGTACAGGGCAATCCTTGCTACCTACGCTGGTTGCCAGACTTGATCAGCAGGATCACCTGTTGGGTCAGTTCGCTGTGGCGTTGCAAACCCTGCTTGAACGCACGGCTCATTTCGCTTCCGTTGCCGATGGGTCGGTTGTCGCTCCTGGGCCCGCTCCTACTGCCGCTCCGGTTGTTGCGCCAGAGTCTACCCCGACACCTGTTGATGCGCCTGCGGTGTCTCGGGGTATGACCGGTTCTGCCCCCCTTCCACAGCGCTTTGGGGGAGAGCCAACTCAGTGCCGAGGTTTCCTTAACCAGGTGGGCATTTATTTCGAGTTGCTGCCACATGCCTTTCCTACTGAGAGATCAAAGGTGGGCTTCTTGATCTCGCTGCTCTCGGACAAGGCCTTGGCCTGGGCCAGCCCTTTATGGGAGAACAACAATCCGGTGGTTGCCGAGTTTTCCGGTTTTGTTGCTTCTCTTCGGAAGGTATTCGATGTGCCGGCTCGTGCTGCCTCTGCTGCGAAGCTCCTTATGTCCATCAGACAGGGTTCACGATCCGTAGCTGAATACGCCATTGAGTTTCGTACCCTGGCAGCAGAGGTGGGCTGGAATAATGAGGCTCTGGTCGCTGCTTTCTCTCATGGTCTCTCGGATGCCTTGAAGGATGAGGTTGCAGCTAAGGACCTACCAGTGGAGCTCGAGTCTCTTATTTCTTTCCTGATTTTGATTGACACCAGACTCAGGGAGAGACCTTCCTTTAAGGAGAGTCTGCGGAGGTCTTCTAACAGATTGGCGCCTACGTTTGCTGTCCCACCCATGCCTCCCTCTCCTCCCACGCCTCCTGGGGATGACTTGTCTAGGGGTGAACCCATGCAGCTGGGGTTTGCTCGCCTGTCCGAGGGGGAGAGGGTACTCCGGAGACGCGAGGGCCGATGCATGTACTGTGGTCTCGGTGGGCATTTTCGGTTGGCATGTCCGAACCGTCCGGGAAACGCTCGCACCTGAGATCCTGTCGGGGGCAGATCTTGGGTGGAGTCTCCTCGTCCCCGGTTTCCCGTGTTGACAAACCACTGATCACTGTTGTCCTCTCCTGGGTCGGGGGCTCGGTGACGACCCAGGCGTTGGTGGACTCTGGTGCTGGTGGTTTGTTCATTGATAGTGTGTTCGCTGCCGCCAATTCCATTCCTCTGCAGCCTCGAGGTTCCCCACTGGCTCTTGAGGCGATAGACGGCAGACCCCTTCTGCCGCCACACGTGACTCATGAGACCCTTCCAGTGGGGATAGCCATTGGTGCCGTTCACAGAGAGTCGGTCTGTCTCCAGGTGATTTCGTCTCCACACTACTCGGTGGTCTTGGGGTACCCCTGGCTCCAGAAGCATAATCCGACTTTCGATTGGAGATCGGCCGAGATCCTCTCGTGGTCACCGCAGTGTGGGGCTAGTTGCATCCATGGGCCTGTCAAGTTGCTGTGTACTTCCTCGGACTCTCTGTTGCCTCCCGAATACGAAGAGTATCGGGATGTATTCGATAAGGTGCGCGCGGTTGCCCTACTTCCGCACCGCCCATACGATTGTGCCATAGAGTTACAATCTGGTGCCATTCCTCCTCGTGGCAAAGTCTATCCACTGTCGGTAGCGGAGAATGAGGCCATGGAGGAGTACGTGAGGGAGGCGCTTTCACGCGGACACATTCGCAAATCCTCGTCCCCGGCAGGGGCTGGATTTTTCTTTGTGAAAAAGAAGGGCGGTGAGTTGAGGCCTTGCATCGATTACAGGGGTCTCAATCGCATCACGATCAAGAACGCTTACCCGATACCCTTGATTTCCGAGCTGTTCGATCGCCTCAAAGGGGCCACGGTCTTTACCAAACTCGACCTGAGGGCGGCATATAACCTGGTAAGGATCAAGGCGGGCGATGAGTGGAAGACCGCGTTTAACACCAGGAACGGTCATTATGAATCCTTGGTTATGCCCTTTGGGTTGTGCAATGCGCCCGCAGTCTTCCAGGAATTCATCAACGATGTTTTCCGTGACCTGTTGCAGCAGTGTGTGGTGGTCTATTTGGATGACATCTTGGTATATTCTGAATCCATGGAGGCCCACATTATGGATGTCAGACGAGTGTTGCAACGGTTACGAGAGAACAGGCTGTTCGGTAAGCTTGAGAAATGCGAATTTCACCGATCCCAGGTAACCTTCTTAGGTTACATCATTTCCGCTGAGGGGTTCTCCATGGATCCTGAGAAGGTTTCGGCTGTCTTACAGTGGCCCCAGCCCAGTGGTCTCCGTGCCCTGCAGCGCTTTTTGGGCTTCGCCAATTATTATCGGAAGTTCATCAGGGACTTTTCTATGCTAGCCAAGCCTCTCACGGATCTGACCAGGAAGGGCAGTAATTTCCAGGTCTGGCCGCTCGAGGCCATCCGAGCTTTTGAGGCTCTAAAGTCCGCCTTTGTGTCGGCTCCGATTCTGTCGCATCCCAACCCTGGGTTGCCCTTTGTCCTCGAGGTGGACGCGTCTGAGACGGGAGTAGGCGCCCTTCTGTCTCAGCGTAGAACACCAGAGGGTCCTCTGCTTCCTTGTGGGTTTTACTCCCGGAAACTGTCTTCCGCGGAGTGCAACTATCAGATTGGTGACAGGGAGTTATTGGCCATCGTGCAGGTCCTTAAAGAATGGAGGCACTTTCTCGAGGGTTCGGTGGTTCCGGTTCTCATCCTGACGGACCACAAGAATCTGACCTACCTTTCTGAGGCCAAGAGATTGACACCACGTCAGGCCAGATGGGCTCTGTTCCTGTCACGTTTTAATTACGTGGTCTCCTACCTACCCGGTTCCAAGAACATCAGAGCGGATGCCTTATCACGGCAGTACTCCGAGCTGTCCGGGGAGGAGTCGATTCCGACTTCGGTCATACCTCCGAATCAGATCCTGGCCGCCATTCACACCAGCCTGACCTCTCCCCTGGGTGAGCAGATTTTGGCGGCTCAATCTGGTGCTCCCTCTGGGAGACCCAACGGCAGGTGTTTTGTGCCTGAGGAGTTGCGCACTCGGTTGTTGCGAACCTACCATAACTCCAAGGCCGCGGGGCATCCTGGAAAGAATCAGCTGTCCTGGGCTGTTTCACGTCTGTTCTGGTGGCCTTCTCTACGTTCCGACATCGCCGCATATGTAGCGGCATGCTCCGTTTGTGCCCAGAGTAAGTCCCCTCGGCACCTTCCGTTGGGCCTTTTGCAACCCATAGCCACCGGGGAGCGCCCATGGTCACACCTGGGGATGGATTTCATTGTGGACCTCCCTGCATCCCGAGGCCATACGGTCATTCTCATGATTGTGGATCGGTTTTCCAAAATGTGCCACTGTGTTCCTCTCAAGAAGTTACCCTCTTGCACAAGAGTTGGCCACGATTTTCGCCAGGGAGGTCTTCCGGTTGCACGGTTTGCCCAAGGAGATTGTGTCGGATCGGGGGAGTCAGTTTGTGTCCAGGTTCTGGCGCGCCTTTTGCTCCCAGTTGGGGATTCATCTCTCTTTCTCCTCGGCCTACCACCCTCAGTCCAATGGGGCCGCAGAACGATCCAATCAGGCCTTGGAGCAATTCCTTCGTTGCTATGTCTCCGATCACCAAGACAATTGGGTTGACCTCCTGCCTTGGGCTGAGTTTGCCAGGAACACGGCGGTGAACTCTTCCTCTGGGACGTCTCCCTTCATGGCCAATTATGGGTTCCAACCTGCCGTGTTACCGGAGGTATTCTCTCCCCAGGATATTCCGGCTGTGGAGGATCACCTTTCCGTCCTACGTGCTTCTTGGGTACAGATCCAGAGGTCCCTTGAGGTCTCTGCGCAGCGCCAGAGACTCCAGGCTGATCGCAGACGAGCGCCCGCTCCTTCCTACCAGGTCGGAGACCGTGTATGGTTGTCCACCCGCAACCTCAACCTTCGAGTGCCCACTCCCAAGCTGGCGCCTCGCTTTGTTGGTCCCTTCCGAGTGCTTCGCAGGGTAAACCCGGTAGCCTATGCCCTTGCGCTTCCTCCTGGCATGCGGATCTCCAACGTGTTTCATGTCTCCCTGTTGAAGCCATTGGTGTGTAATCGTTTCACTTCCTCGGTTCCTCGGCCCCGTCCGGTCCAAGTGGGCAATCGTGAGGAATATGAGGTGAGCAATATCCTGGACTCACGCCTGGTCCGCGGTCGGTTGCAGTTTTTGGTCCATTGGCGTGGTTATGGTCCAGAGGAGCGTTCCTGGGTTCCCTCCGCAGATGTCCATGCTCCTGCTTTGCTCCGAGCCTTCCACGCACGCTTCCCTCAGAAACCGTTCCTTACTTCGCGGAGGAGGGGCCCTTGAGGGGGAGGTACTGTCATGGTCTTACCTTCTTACTGTTCTCCTTCGTTTGACATGTGCTGGCGGCCATCTTGGTTTCTGGGTTTCTTGTAGCCTCCCACCCTGCGGCTTCTCCTTCCCACTGGGAGGAGCTGGATGCCTAGCTCATATATATAGGAGGTCTGTGGCTTCAGTTCCTTGCTTGGTCCTCCTGTGTTCACATGCTTCTAAGACTGCTGCTGCTTCTGGTTCCTGATCCTGGCCTCGTCTGACTACCCCATTGGTTCCTGATCCTGGCTTCGTCTGACTACCCTGCTGGTTCCTGATCCAGGCTTCATCTGACTACCCTTCTGGTTCCTGACCTCTGTCTACGCAAGACCCTGCTTCGGTTTAGCCATCCGTTTGGACTTTTGCTTACAGCTTGATTTTCAATAAAGCCTTCTTATTTCCACTTATCTCTTGTTGTACGTCTGGTTCATGGTTCCATGACATTTGCATACTCTTGGCATTCTCTTGATGAGCTTCAAGAGGTAGTCACCTGAAATGGTTTTCACTTCACAGGTGTGCCCTGTCAGGTTTAATAAGTGGGATGTCTTGCCTTATAAAATGGGGTTTGGACCATCAGTTGCGTTGTGGAGAAGTCAGGTGGATACACAGCTGATAGTCCTACTGAATAGACTGTTAGAATTTGTATTATGGAAAGAAAAAAGCAGCTAAGTAAAGAAGAACGAGTGGCCATCATTACTTTAAGAAATGAAGGTCAGTCAGTCCGAAAAATTGGGAAAACTTTGAAAGTGTCCCTAAGTGCAGTCACAAAAACTGGCTCACATGCAGACCGCCCCAGGAAAGGAAGACCAAGAGTCACCTCTGCTGCGGAGGATAAGTTCATCCGAGTCACCAGCCTCAGATATCGCAGGTTAACAGCAGCTCAGATTAGAGACCAGGTCAATGCCACACAGAGTTCTAGCAGCAGACACATCTCTAGAACAACTGTTAAGAGGAGACTGTGTGAATCAGGTCTTCATGGTAGAATATCTGCTAGGAAACCACTGCTATAGACAGGCAACAAGCAGAAGAGACTTGTTTGGGCTAAAGAACACAAGGAATGGACATTAGACCAGTGGAAATCTGTGCTTTGGTCTGATGAGTCCAAAATTGAGATCTTCGGTTCCAACCACCGTGTCTTTGTGCGACGCAGAAAAGGTGAACAGATGGACTCTACATGCCTGGTTCCCACCGTGAAGCATGGAGGAGGAGGTATGATGGTGTGGGGGTGCTTTGCTGGTGACACTGTTGGGGATTTATTCAAAATTGAAGGCATACTGAGCCAACATGGCTACCACAGCATCTTGCAGCGGCATGCTATTCCATCCGGTTTGCGTTTAGTTGAACCATTATTTATTTTTCAACAGGACAATGACCCCAAACACACCTCCAGGCTGCTTAAGGGCTATTTGACCATGAAGGTGAGTGATGGGGTGCTGCGCCAGATGACCTGGCCTCCGCAGTCACCGGACCTGAACCCAATCGAGATGGTTTGGGGTGAGCTGGACTGCAGAGTGAAGGCAAAAGGGCCAACAAGTGCTAAGCATCTCTGGGAACTCCTTCAAGACTGTTGAAAGACCATTTCAGGTGACTACCTCTTGAAGCTCATCAAGAGAATGCCAAGAGTGTGCAAAGCAGTAATCAGAGCAAAAGGTAGCTACGTTGAAGAACCTAGAATATGACATATTTTCAGTTGTTTCACACTTTTTTGTATATAATTGTATTAAATGTATATAATTCCACATGTGTTAATTCATAGTTTTGATGCCTTCAGTGTGAATCTACAATTTTCATAGTCATGAAAATAAAGAAAACTCTTTGAATGAGAAGGGGTGTCCAAACTTTTGGTCTGTACTGTATATTCTATATTTTATAACAACATATTCAATACTAAAATACCTTCCTATTGGCGCTCGCAACGGGTTTCCAGAAATAGGTGGATTGGAGGGGAAACAAATACCCACCAGTCCTCCGATTCTCTATGGTATGGCACAGATCTGTAATAGAATCAATGATTAGAAAAATAAAAGGACAAAAGTTCTGCGTCAGGTCTGTCCTGTCATTGACATGCACCATGTCATAAGACAAAAAATGAGAGAACACCCAAAAAATTGGCATAGGGAATACCAATAAAAGAGACTGATGAATCATTAGGTGAAACACATGTAGAAGTGTGGAGCATCCTGGTTGGTATTCTTTACTATGTTTTGAGTCGGCATAATCTTGCTGTACTATATACTGTAGATGATTATCACTTTAGCATTCTCTTGTTTAGAAAATTGCACTTGCACTTTATGCAATGCGGAGGTGGCAGTGCCATTACCTGGCCAAGTTGCTCGTACACCTGGGCAGGCACTACATTTACCCAGTGGCCCTTAAAGAACATATATATTGTTCTTGACCATAGTTACAGCTCTACACATCGGTGCTGTCATGAACTGGCCCACCTTCTGCTGTACGTATGTATGCAGGGTTGGTGCAGTTTTTAGAGAAGTAGTGATGGCTTGGGACTCTCCATATTGGCTCAGCACAAGCCATCAGTTCTCTAAAATGTGCAGAGTCGACCACACAGAAAGGGATGGACTGTAGTACCAGCAACTTAGCCAGGAGCATGTTCAGCTTTTGCACTGTTAGATGAGTGCACGCATACTGTTTCATTGCAATCGCCTCGGTGATCGATTGCTGGCGAAATGCATGACGAAGAGTAGGAGGAGGAGCATCAGGAACAGTAGATCATGAAAATGAAACACAGCTCCCTTCTGGTGAGGTGGTGGATCCTTGACTGCAGGAGAAAAGGTGCAGGCCCCTGGGAGATGCGTCAGGCTATACCACTGCTTTAGCGCCACAGTTTTCAGAGGCCAAGCACCTTGATGAAAAATTCCCACGCCGGCGATTGTGGCAGTTTACCCACACCACTCTGTGCTGACTGCCTGTTATTGCCTCTATGAAGCCAGGCACTGCTAGTTGTTTCCAGACAGGTAGACTCCTCAGTAGCAGAGGGTCTACCCTGGGCACGTTTGGCTCCAGATCCCACACTGCTGCCATCCTGCTGGCTGACGACCATGCTTGCACTCTGCTGGCTTAGCTGCATGCACTTGTCTCACAGACATGCTGTCACCCTCACCCTGATAATTATGATAAAGACCTCTACACCCGGCTCTCACATGTGATCAGTTACATCATCATCTATTACTGTCTGCTCCTCAGTTATGTCATCCTCACCAGTCTCATGGCTGCATCCCTGACATATCGCAACACCTGCTCCCTTCTGGCTGTCATTGTCGCTTCTTGCACATCTACAGGAAGAGGCAGCAGACCTGTCCTCCAAATCTGGGCTGGCCAGTAGCTTCTGAATGTCCTTAATAATATCTTACTCGATGAAAAGCAGAGCAGAACTGGCGGCATACATTACTTGCCTGGTAGAAGGAGCAGCAAAGGAAAGAGGCAGGTTCAGAACTGGTGAAGGCACAGAGCTTGTTCCTGGGCCATCCCAACTAAGTGTGGTGTCAGAGGAACCAACCGACTCCTGGCTGTGGGTGTCTGATGTCAGTTGAGTTGATTTTGAAGAGTGAACCATTCCAAGACAGTGGGATTGGTCCTTATAACACAACCGCTAGATGGCAACATGTTTGCCACTGCCCATTCCTTTTGAGGGCCCTGGCAACTGTCTGTTTCACATATTATACTGTAACACTAACTATATATGTAAAACAAGTTATTCAATATTAATGTGGACATCCCAATAGCAGTGAAATTAGACAGCTTATTCATCCCAATTTGAGAACCAAGGCTTAATAGTATTGCTTATATATTAAACAAGGTTGACTCCCCAATAACAGTAACATTAAAAAGCTTATTCACCACAATTTCAGAATTACTGTAAGCCTTATAGAATTGCTAATCTATAAAACAAGTTGAACACCCTTCTAACAGTAGAAGAAGATAAGTAATTCACCCCAATTTGACAATCAATGCGTAATAGAATTGCTTATCTATTAAACAAGGTGGACACCCTAATAACAGTAGAGCAAGACAGGTCATTTACCCCAATTCGAGAATCAAGGCATAATAGAATTGCTTATCTATTAGACAAGGTGGACACCCCAAAAACAGTAAAATTAAAAAGTTTATTCACCACAATTTGAGAATTAAGGCCTTATATAATTGCTAATCTATAAAGCAAGTTGAACACCCGTCTAACAGTACAACAAGACAGGTTGTTCATCCCAATTTGACAATCAAGGCATAATAGAATTGCTTCTCTATTAAACAGGGTGGACACCCCAATAACAGTAGAACAAAACAGGTCATTAACCCCAATTGGAGGATCAAGTCGTAATGGAATTGCTTATCTATTAGAAAAAGTAGTCACACCCCAATAACGGTAGAACTAGACAGCTTATTCATCCCAATTTGAGAACTAAGGCCTAATAGAATTGGTTATCTATTAGACAAGGTGGACACCCCAATAACAGTAAATTTAGACAGCTTATTCACCCCAATTTGAGAATCAAGGCCTAACAGAATTGCTTATCTATTAAACAAGGTGGAGACCTCAATAACAGTAGAACAGAACAGGTTATTCACCCCCAATTCGAGAATCAAGTCGGAATAGAATTGCTTATCTATTAGACAAAGTGGACACCCCAATAACAGTAGAACTAGACAGCTTATTCATACCAATTTGAGAACCAAGGCCTAATAGAATTGGTTATCTATCAAACAAGGTGGACTCCCCAATAACAGTAAAATAAAAAGCTTATTCACAACAATTTGAGAATTAAGGCCTTATAGAATTGCTAATCTATAAAACAAGTTAAACACCCCTCTAACAGTAGAACAAGACAGGTCGTTCACCCCAATTCCAGAATCAAGGCATACTATAATTGCTTATCTATTAGACAAGGTGGACACCCCAATAACAGTACATTTAGACAGCTTATTTACCCCAATTTGAGAATAAAGGCCTAATAGAATTGCTTATCTATTAAACAAGGTGGGCACCCCAATAACAGGTAGATTATACAGCTTATTCACTCCAATTTGACAAATAAGGAAATAATAGAATTGCTTATATATTAACCCCTTCCCGACCGCAATCTGTATATACACGTGATAGCTGCACATACCCCGTGCAGCTACCACGTATATATATGTTCTGGCAGCTCTTTAATCCAAGCGCTGCAAAGCGCTTGGATTAAAGCTTCTGCCCCTGCCCTGTATGCTGTCACGGACAGCATACAGTGCAGTAATGCCGGCAAGGGACCAATCAGAGTGGCCCCTTGCCGGCAATCGATCCGATTGGTTAGTCTGTGCAGACTAACCAATCGGATCGCGGCAGTGTTAAAATGCCAGTTTCAGGCTCTGATCTGCGCTCTGCAGATCAGAGCCTGAAAGCCGATAGTGTTCCTCATTCCCCCCCATCTGTGCCGCTCTAAGCCCATGGTGCCTCTCTGTGCCCCGCCGATCTGTGCCCCGCCGATCTGTGCCGCGCCTCATCTCCTTCCTGCTTATCTCCTTCCTGGCATGCGATCCGCCCCCTCCCCGCCCCATGCATTAATTTTCTAGCCGCCCCTCCTGCCCCATTGTAGTCTGTACCCCCCGACCCCCCCCTTCCAGTGCTGCCCCCGATTCCCCATTCTGTGTGTGATGGCAGCGGACATCAGCAGAGAGTGTCAGCTCTATGCTGACACTCTCCTGTAACCCCATAGATGCTGCGGTTGCGGCATCCATGGGGTTAACAGAGGGAGGGAGCTCCCTCTCTCCACCATCAGGGCTGCAGCGCTGTGATTGCAGCACCCGATGGTTGCCATGGCAAAGGCGTCCAGTGCTGCCACCTACAGGCAATCTGGAAGTATTATACTTTGCAATGCAAGAGCATTGCAAAGTATAGTACAACTATCAGCCCCACTGGATCTTCAAGATCCAAGAGGGAACTGATAAAAAAAAAAAAAAATGAAAATAATAAAAGTAAAAATAAATCAATAAATAAATAAAAATGTAAATAAAAAAAGACTTTGCCTTTTCCTATAAAAAAATGAAAAAATAAAATAAAATACACATAATAGGTGTCACCGCGTCCGTAACGACCGTCTCTATAAATATATCACATGATGGACCCCGTCTGCTAAACACCATAAAAATTAAATTAAAAAAACAGTGCCAAAAAAGCTATTTTTGTCACCTTACATCAAAAAGGCTTATGACCCCCAAAATAGTACCAATCAAACCGTCACCTCGTCCCGCAAAAAAATGATACCCTATTTAAGACAATCGCTCAAAAAATTAAAAAGCTATGGCTCTCAGACTATAGAGACACTAAAACATCATTTTTTTGGTTTCAGAAATGCTAATATTGTGTAAAACTTAAATAAATAAGAAAAAGTATACATATTAGGTATTGCCACGTCCGTAACGATCTTCTCTATAAAACTATCACTTGACCTAACTCCTCAGATGAATGCTGTAAAAATAAATAAATAAATGAAAACTGTTCCAAAACAGCCAATTTTTGGGTCACCTTGCCCCATAAAGTGTAATAATGAATGATCAAAAAATCTTATGTACCCAAAAATGGTACCAATAAAAACCTCAACACTTTCTGCAAAAAAACGAGCCCCTGCACAAGACGATCGGCAGAAAAATAAAAAACATATGGCGTTCAGAAAACCAATCCAGCACAATCTACCTTCCAAAAACCGTATGGCATTCCTTTACTTCTGCGCCTGCCATGTGCCTGTACAGCAGTTTACGACCACATGTGGGGTGTTTCTGTAAACCGCGGAATCAGGGTAATAAATATTGAGTTTTGTTTGGCTGTTAACCCTCAATGTGTTAAAGAAAAAAATATATAAAATGGAAAATCTGCCGAAAAAGTGAAATTTTAAAATTTCATCTCCATTTTCCTTTAATTCTTGTGGCACGCCTAAAGGGTGAACAAAGTTTGTAAAATCAGTTTTGAGTAACTTGAGGGGTGTATTTTTTATAATGGGGTCATTTATGGGGGTTTCCACTATGTAAGCCCCACAAAGGGACTTCAGACCTGAATTGCTTCTAAACTTCTAAGCCTTCTAACGTCCTAAAAAAATAAAATGACATTTCCAAAATGATGCCAACATAAAGTAGACATATGGGGAATGTTAAGTAATAAACATTTTATTAGGTATCACTTTCTGTTTTAGAAATTTTTAGAAGCAGAGAAATTGAAATTTGGAAAATTGTGAATTTTTCAAAATTTCTGGTAAATTTGGGATTTTTTAATAAATAAAGGTGAAATATATTGACTCAAATATATGACTATCATGAAGTACAATGTGTCATGAGAAAACAATCTCAGAATGGCGTGGATAAGTAAAAGTGTTCCAAAGCTATTACCACATAAAGTGACACATGTCAGATTTGTTAATTTTGACCTGGACACTGGGGCATCAATGACCCTTGGTCATGAAAGGGCTAAACAAGGTGGACACCCCAATAACAGTACAACTAGACAGCCTGTTCACCCCAATTTGAGAATCAAGGCGCGATAGCAATGCTTATTTATTAAACAAGGTGGACGCCCAAATAACAGTAGAATTAGAAAGCTTATTTACCCCAATTTGAGAATCAAGACGTAATATAATTTCTTATATATTAAACAAGGTGGGCACTCCAATAACAGTAAAATTAGACCACTTATTCACTCCAATTTGAGAATCGAGAACTAATAGAATCACTTATATATTAAACAAGGAGGACACTGTTCAATTAGATAGCTCTGTGCCATACATTAATGTAAACTGCACTGTCTCCTATGGATCACTTCAGCTTCAGATTACATCCCTGCACTGCCCCTGCAGTCTTCCTATGCTCTCCTTACAGTGTGTTAAAACTTTCCATACAGTCTCTCTACATTGTCCCTGCACTCTGCCTATCCAATATTCCACAATTAAAAGCTTTTAGAAACACTGTCCTTAGCTCTTGTTACATCTCTCCCTGTGCTCAGTTCACAGTGAAATGGTGGAGACCTTGCAGAAAGAGGCTTTTAAAGGGCTTTGACATCACAGGGGCTGGCTAGCGGCTAATTGGCTGTCTGCACTGCATTATGGATGATCTCATGTTCCCGGGCTTTTTACTTTAACTTTGTAACATGTGTAGCCACCACTTTAGGAAAAAAACTATTTGTTACCACGAAGAGAAAGGAAATTTGAATTCTTTGCGAATCAAGTTTTTACTAAACTTTTAGAATTCCACTTCGGATGCTTGAATTAGCTCAACACTATTTAAAAATGCTGATAACACTGTCCAGGCAGTGTATCTACTATGTACATAAGCATTTTTGGCCTTATGTCAGCACTGTTACATATTATCTCCACATTGTCTTTTTGGCATTATTAAGTTTGGTAAAGTATATTAGTTTTTGAGCACTGAGCACTATTTAGTACTATTTAGGCTACTTTCACACAAGTGGTCCAAAATGGATCAGTTTTGCCCTAATGCATTCTGAATAGAAAAGGATCTTCTCAGAATGCATCAGTTTGCATCCGTTCAGTCACCATTCTGCACTGAAGGCGGACACCAAAACGCTGCCTGCAGCATTTTTCTGTCCGTCCTGGCATGTGGAGCGAGATGGTTCCGTCTTGACACACAATGTAAGTCAATGGGGAAGGATAATTTTTTTCTGACACAATAGAAAGTGGATCCGGCCTCCATCGACTTTCAATGGTCTTCAAGACGGATCCGTTATGGCTATAGAAGACATAATACAACCGGATCCGTTCATGACTGATGCATGCGGTTGTATTATTGTAACGGAAGCGTTTTTGCAGATCCATGACGGATCCGCAAAAAATGCTAGTGTGAATGTAGCCTTATCTGTGTGGCAATATCTAGTCAATGTAAGGTCAATGGGAATATTTTTATAACCTGTTTAAAAATACACTGCACTGTCAGATTTTCTTAATTAAATAAATATCCAATAAATGCAATGCAATCTGACAGCAGCATGTTGTAGAGCAGGAGGAGCTGAGCAGATTGATATATTTTTGTGGGAAAAGATTCAGGTTTCTAAAAGTACCACATTTTCTTTAAGCAGTATCAGTGCATTATTTTGGTTTTAAGTGCTTTGCAAAAGTTTGGGAACCCAAGGAGATTTGAGCTATCAGATAACATTGGCCAAGGTCTCACACCTTAGATAGCCTGATAAGGTTAGTTTAAGGCAAGGTGATACATATTTTAAAGCTTTATAAATACCCAGACTCCTCTAACCTTGTCCAAAAAACAGCAGCCATGGGTTCTTCTAAGTAGCTGCCTAACACTCTGAAAACGAAAATGGTTGAGGTCCACAAAGCAGGAGAAAACTATAGGAAGATAGCAAAGTATTTTCAGGTTGCCATTTACTCAGTTCGAACGTAATTAAGACATTGCAGTTAACAGGAACAGTGGAGGTCAAGAGAAGGTCTGGAAGGCCAAGAAAAAGTTCAACTGCTCGCAGGGTTGCTAGAAAGGCAAATCAGAACCCCCACGCAAATCAGAACCACCACTTGACTGCTAAAGACCTTCAGCAAGGTACTTTGTGCTAATGTTCATCGACACCTACACAAATATAGCCTTCATGGAAGAGTCATCATCATAACTAAACCTCTCCTGCATTCTCACCACAAAACTCAACATCAGAATTTTGCTAAAGAACATCTAAACAAGCCTGGTAAACAAGCCTGATGCATTTTGGAAACAAGTCCTGTGGACCAATGAGGTTAAACTCTTTGGCCACAATGAGCAAAGCTATGTTTGGAGAAAAAATGGCACAACATTTCATGAAAAGAACACCTCTCCAACCATTAAGCATGGGGATGGATCAATCATGCTTTGGAGTTGTGTTGCAGGGGGCACATGGAAGAATGGATTCAATTAAATACCAGCAAATTCTGGAAGCAAACAGACCAACTATAACACCAACTATAACAAAGCTGAAGTTGAAAAGAGGATGGCCTCCACAAATGGATAATGATCCTAACCACACCTCAAAATCTACAAAAGACTACCTCAAAAGGCACAAGCTGGAAGTTTTACCATGGCTCTCACAGTCCCCTGATCTAAACATAATTGAAAATCTGTGGATAGACCTCAAAAGAGCAGAGTATGCAAGACAGCCCAGGAATCTCACAAAGCTAGAAGACTTTTGCAAGTAAGAATGAATGAAACAAGAATTGAAGGACTCTTGGCTGGCTATAAAAAGTGTTTACAAGCTGTGATACTAGGTAGTAACCATGCAGGGTGCCCAATGTTTTGCTTCGGGCCCTTTTACTTTTTTGTTATTTTGAAAATGTAAATGGTGAAAATAAAATATTGTTTTTGCTTAAGGGAATATGTCATCTTTAACTGTATGCCTTTAGGAGATCATTTCATCAACTGTAAACAGTAATTTTGTAACATATTTAGAGTACAGTACCCGATAAGACAAAATTTCTAATAGTGGCATTTTTAAGTTAGCATTTACAGTTAAGCAGAAGCCTAACAATGCAGGATATACTTATTCATTGAATATGATATTGCATTGATGGATAACAGAGATAAGTGAATTTCTTGAAATTCTTAAGTGGCCAATTTTGATGAATTGGCCATCAGACTCAATTTGGGTAAGAATAAATTTGACCCAAATTAAAACTGCTTAAATTGCCCCCGAAGAGTTGTGTATGAGTTTTACATTGCCCTGCAAGAGTTGTGGTCTTCAAGGACTGTATCCAACCCCTATCAAACTCTTTAAAAGAAATCTGTCACCAAAACTTTTAACTACCAGATAAAACCAGATAGTAGCATATAACTTTTTTTTCTAATCAGTTTTATTTTCTGATTACAGATTATTTTATTTTATTTCCCTGATTATGGGGCGGCCATCTTGCCTGAGCTGTTTTTAACAGTATTTAGAAAGCATTTAAATTGCTTTATGGCAGCCCCATGGTCTATAGACACAATGGTATGGAGGGGACCGCATTGACTTCTATGGCATGCTCTGTGACCTGTGCAGAGGATATTGTACAAGGAAAGAATAGAGAGGATGTGACAATCACCTATTGTGAATGGTGGATTCTGAGTTATCTATACACAGCGGTGATATCATTACAGGCAGGATTACAATGACAGATAAGTAGGCAACTGCAGTAAAGTGATCTGTACAGATCAAGAAGTGGCGCCTATTATTAGGCTTAGAGGCCAGTGTGAAAACTGCAGGATTTTATTGTTTTTGTTTAAATATAGATATCGACATGGAAAATAAAAAAATAACATTTAAAAAAAAATATAAAAAACACAAAAACATTATTTAAACAATAGGTAATTTTCGGATGATACACCAAGACAGCATTACAGTGACAGTGACCTATATGGCAACAGGAAAATGCATGATAGTCGGTGGTAACAAACAGCATGTTTAATAACACGCTGCAGTGTTGGATTTTATTTCTAAATTAAACATGGTCAACAGATGATATCTTTTTGGTGGGAGATGCATTTCCTTTGCCTTCTAACCTGTAAAATAGTGGCCACCATGTTGAGAAATTTGTCTATATTGAATTGCAAAAGATTCAAAATTGTCTGGAATCTGGGAAATTCAAGAAAAATTTGATGCGTTTTGAATCAATAGCACTAATCTCTAATAGAGAGAGATATACAAATTGTGCAGAGTTCTGAAATATAATCACATAGAATTTATCAAATAATTGTAGAACCTCAACATTACATTTTTTATTTACTTTACAGTAGTGTCCTTGATATATTGCAGACCATGAAATTAGATCATAGACAAAGACAGATCATAATATCTGGCAATTTTTCCCAAGGAAGCAGAACCATGTAAATAAATAACATATACGGTAATATTTTATTTTTCTGTTTTGAAACAGAATTGTAAAATACTGTAGATTATCCATATTGAATACATGTCAGTGCCTGCTCTCAGCAAGATGAGTAATATTAACTTGGAAGGCATATGAAGTTGAATTCCGAGAATGATGGCGTCAATGGTAGAACTTTCAATACTAATACAAAATGTCTCCCGTATCTTCTTTCAGAGTTTACTACCCTTCAATATTACCTGATTGATCTGCTTTGTATGTGGAATTATTGTACAAGGGAACGTCTGTATGTGCAGTCCCTAATCTAATAAGTGTAGGTTCACTTTAGGTTAATTGTTTGAACCTACATCAGTTTCAATAGCTTTCAGTGGCTACTGATACTGATTTATAACATTTAAGAGTTTTCAATGTATTGTGAGCTTTTCTAATTATAATTTGCATTTTAAACTTTCATTTAATTTTGCACCCGAAGGCCATACAAAAATGTAAAGTTTATTTGCAATAATAAAAAAAAATGTTACACAAGTACCAAGTGGTCTGTGTTACAGTGTTCTTCAGATAAGATTGTTTTGCTGGATCTCAAAATTTATGAGGCTGGGCCCACTGGAAGATACTCTAGTGAGCCATTCCAACCCTGGCTGCAGCAAAGGAAAACTGTTTTTGAATGTTGAGTTTGCATATATTAAAAGGTTTTTATTTTACATGTGGCTTAGAGTAATAGAACAATAAAAAAAGAAGCATGACCCTCACTGGTCATCTGAGGTTGTCACTCTGATGCTTACTAGTCCCTGCTTCTGCTCTTCCTGGTCCTGGTTTAAAATACAGGGAGTGGCAGAAGATGCCTGCTCAGCCAATCACTGGCTAATGCAGGTCATTTCGGAAGGCAGTGATTGATGAGCAGTTATCTTCAGGCATCTTTTACATGTCAAGACAGAATCAGGGGGTGGACAGCAGAGGGGATTCCGGAATTCTGGCAGCAGGGTATCAGTGAGTATGAGGAGGGTGAGCATGGCTTCTAGTTCTATTACCAATTTTTAGCCAAATATAAAAAATGTGCTCTTTCTGGGTGACTCCTTTAAATTGGGATCACAAAGGTTTTTAACAGAAATGCTCATGTCATTGTTCACCCCATGCTTTTTTTTTTTTCACCTAGGTGTCACCTGACTCATTCATAGCATGTAAATTAGTGCTGAGCGAATCGAAGCATCTAAAGCTGAAATTGATTCCGTTGTTAGAGAAAAATTAAATTCGCAATGAATTAGAAATTTCCTCACGCTCAGTGGTAACGAATATGTTTTTTTCATAAAATGGTGGCTACACATGTTACAAAGTGAAAGTAAGAAACCCAGGAATGCGAAATCGCCCATAATGTCTTGCAGACAGCCAATTAGCAGTTAGTCAGCCCCTGTGATGTCAGAGCTCTTTAAAAGCCTCATCCCGCGTGGTCTCCACCATTTCACTGTGTGCTGAGCATAGGGAGAGATGTGACAAGCGTTAGGGACAGTGTTGCTAAAAGCTTTTAATTGTGGAATATTGGATAGGGAGATTGCCAGGAGAGTGCAGGGACAGTGTAGGAAGATTGCAGGGAGAGTTTTTACACACGGTAGTACACACTGTAGGGAGAGCATAGGGAGACTGCAGGGATAGTACAGGGACTGTAATCTTAAGCTGAAGGGATCCCCAGGAGACAACACAGTTTGTATTAATCCATGTGTAAGGAACGGAGCTATGTAATTAAACAGTGCCGTCCTTGTTTAATAGATAAACAATTCTATTAGGCATTGATTTTCAAACTGGGGTGAATAAACTGTCTAGTTCTACTGTTATTGGGGAGTCCACATTGTTTAATAGATAGAAACTGCTATTAGACCTTGACTCTCAAATGTGGATGAATAACTTGTCTACTTCTACTGTTAGTGGGGTTTCCACCTTGTGTATTACATAAGCAATTCTATTAGACCTTGAGTCTCAAATTGGGGTGAATAACCTGTCTTGTTCTACTGTTATTGTGGAGTCCACATTGACAGACAGTTGCCAGGGCCCTCCAAAAGAAGGGGCAGTGGCAAAAATGTTGCTGAAGATGGCAGAAGTTGCAGCAGAAGTGGGTGGTGGTGGTATCAGCAGCCGCAGCAACTGGCCCGAGCTGCCACTGTCATCCAGAGGTCGTGTTTTTCTTTTGGTTTAGCTAGGGGTTTGCTTGGACTGTTGGTGGCCTGCAGGTCTATGTGCAAGTCTATATACTGTAGGTCACCTACCTCTCATACTGACGCACAGTAAGTGTTTCACTACCAGAAAGGACTAACTAGGCATGTTGCATACACCAAGATATACTCTCTCTGAAGGCTGGAATGTAGCTGATTTAATGTGCTTCATGACAAATAAATTTGGAATAAAGCAAATTTCTTGAACAAATTCAGCAAAGCGTCCGTATTAAATTTTTGAACATTTTGCTCATCTCTAATGTAAATCAATCCCTCTGGTTTATTTCTATCCTGTATGTCGCATCCTGTTGCTTTATCAAACCAAACCCATGATGCAGTTTTCCCATCTCTGCCATAGGTCCAGCACCACCCCTAACAACATCCAGTTAGTTTATAGCTTCTCCCACCCAGCTAGTTACATAGACACTCACCTATCACTGCCCCACCCATGGACACAAACATCATAGGAAAAAAGAAAAAAACTGCATGGGCATTGTCATGTGACCACTGCCCAGAATGGGAGATAGGAGCAATAAAGGTAAGAAAATACATTACAAAGCTACATCTACCTTCATAAATAATTATTTTAAAGGATTTTGGTGCAAACTGGAATACCTCTTTAAGGCTTAATGAGCTCTTAACCCCTTAGTGACCACCCATATGCCTTTTTACGGCTGGGTTGCCACCTTTTCACATGAGAGCTGCTCTAACAGCCCGGACCGGCAGGAGTGCTGATCTGAGCTGTTTAACCCCTTACATAACATGGGCAATGCCGCCTGCTGCATGTATGTGGCTACAGAGGGAGCCGACTCAATCTCATTTGCAGAGTGCCAATGTCAGTAAAGGCAGGCCAAGACATAGTGTAGGCCTCAGGTCTGCTCCAGTGTTTTCCAGCAGGCTGGGCCTTTCTGCACTGACATAATAAATGCACTATAGGAATAGTGTATTGTATTGTAGAAGCAATTGCTTATAAAATACAAGGTATGGTCTCCTTGCAGGAATATCAAATGGTTAAAAAGGTAAAAAAAAAACAACTAATAATAAACTTATTAAATAAAAACAAATTCCACAAAAAATATGTTTTTTTTTCCATTGAAAATAAAATGTCTCTCATATGTTTGGTTTCACCACGGCTGTAACAACCCTCACAACACAAATGTTATGTAAATTATCCTGTACGGTTACAAAAATAAAATTACAGAATTGCTGCTTCCAAAAAGATGCAATAAAAAGATATCAAAAAGTGTAACCCAAAATGATACCAATGAAAACTACATGTTGTCCTGCAAAAACCCACCACTGTAACAGTCCATTTTCATAAATTTAGGCCCAGCACCCAGGTAGAGGAGAGAGGTCCCGTAACAGACAATCTGGCTTCATCACACAGCTCCATAGAAAGATAAATAAAAAAAAGTTATAGGTCTTGGGAAAATGTTTTCTTATTTTTGAAAAAAGGGTTTTTATTGAGCAAAAATTGTGGAACGTAAAAAAACACATGCATTTGGTATTGCTGTAATCATCGTGACCCAGAGAATATACAGTGGGATGTGAAAGTTTGGGCAACCTTGTTAATCGTCATGATTTTCCTGTATAAATCGATAAAAAATGTCAGTTAAATATATCATATAGGAGACACACACAGTGATATTTGAGAAATGAAATGAATAGAGTTGAGCGGACACCTGGATGTTCGGGTTCGAGAAGTTCGGCCGAACTTCCCGAAAATGTTCGGGTTCGGGATCCGAACCCGATCCGAACTTCATCCCGAACCCGAACCCCATTGAAGTCAATGGGGACCCGAACTTTTCGGCACTAAAAAGGCTGTAAAACAGCCTAGGAAAGGGCTAGAGGGCTGCAAAAGGCAGCAACATGTAGGTAAATCCCCTGCAAACAAATGTGGATAGGGAAATGAATAAAAATAAAAATTAAATAAATACAAATTAACCAAAATCAATTGGAGAGAGGTCCCATAGCAGAGAATCTGGCTTCATGTCACCCACCACTGGAACAGTCCATTCTCAGATATTTAGGCCCCGGCACCCAGGCAGAGGAGAGAGGTCCCGTAACAGAGGAATCTGTCTTCATGTCAGCAGAGAATCAGTCTGCATGTCATAGCAGAGAATCAGGCTTCACGTCAGCCACCACTGCAACAGTCCATTTTCATAAATTTAGGCCAAGCACCCAGGCAGAGGAGAGAGGTTCCGTAACACAGAATCTGGCTTCATGTCAGCAGAGAATCAGTCTTCATGTCATAGCAGAGAATCAGGCTTCACGTCACCCACCACTGTAACAGTCCATTTTCATAAATTTAGGCCCAGCACCCAGGTAGAGGAGAGAGGTCCCGTAACAGACAATCTGGCTTCATGTCAGCAGAGAATCAGTCTTCATGTCATAGCAGAGAATCAGGCTTCACGTCACCCACCACTGTAACAGTCCAGTTTCATAAATTTAGGCCCAGCACCCAGGCAGAGGAGAGAGGTCCTGTAACAGACAATCTGGCTTCATGTCAGCAGAGAATCAGTCTTCATATCATAGCAGAGAATCAGGCTTCACGTCAGCCACCAATGCAACAGTCCATTGTCAGATATTTAGGCACAGCACCCAGGCAGAGGAGAGAGGTCCCGTAACAGACAATCTGGCTTCATGTCAGCAGAGAATCAGTCTTCATATCATAGCAGAGAATCAGGCTTCACGTCAGCCACCAATGCAACAGTCCATTGTCAGATATTTAGGCCCAGCACCCAGGCAGAGGAGAGAGGTCCCGTAACAGACAATCTGGCTTCATGTCAGCAGAGAATCAGTCTTCATATCATAGCAGAGAATCAGGCTTCACGTCACCCACCACTGCAACAGTCCATTTTCATAAATTTAGGCCCAGCACCCAGGCAGAGGAGAGAGGTTCCGTAACAGACAATCTGGCTTCATGTCAGCAGAGAATCAGTCTTCATATCATAGCAGAGAATCAGGCTTCACGTCAGCCACCAATGCAACAGTCCATTGTCAGATATTTAGGCCCAGCACGCAGGCAGAGGAGAGGTCCCGTAACAGAGAATCTGGCTTCATGTCAGCAGAGAATCAGTCTTCATGTCATAGCAGAGAATCAGGCTTCACGTCACCCACCACTGTAACAGTCCATTTTCATAAATTTAGGCCAAGCACCCAGGCAGAGGAGAGAGGTTCCGTAACACAGAATCTGGCTTCATGTCAGCAGAGAATCAGTCTTCATGTCATAGCAGAGAATCAGGCTTCACGTCACCCACCACTGTAACAGTCCATTTTCATAAATTTAGGCCCAGCACCCAGGTAGAGGAGAGAGGTCCCGTAACAGACAATCTGGCTTCATGTCAGCAGAGAATCAGTCTTCATGTCATAGCAGAGAATCAGGCTTCACGTCACCCACCACTGTAACAGTCCAGTTTCATAAATTTAGGCCCAGCACCCAGGCAGAGGAGAGAGGTCCTGTAACAGACAATCTGGCTTCATGTCAGCAGAGAATCAGTCTTCATATCATAGCAGAGAATCAGGCTTCACGTCAGCCACCAATGCAACAGTCCATTGTCAGATATTTAGGCACAGCACCCAGGCAGAGGAGAGAGGTCCCGTAACAGACAATCTGGCTTCATGTCAGCAGAGAATCAGTCTTCATATCATAGCAGAGAATCAGGCTTCACGTCAGCCACCAATGCAACAGTCCATTGTCAGATATTTAGGCCCAGCACCCAGGCAGAGGAGAGAGGTCCCGTAACAGACAATCTGGCTTCATGTCAGCAGAGAATCAGTCTTCATATCATAGCAGAGAATCAGGCTTCACGTCACCCACCACTGCAACAGTCCATTTTCATAAATTTAGGCCCAGCACCCAGGCAGAGGAGAGAGGTTCCGTAACAGACAATCTGGCTTCATGTCAGCAGAGAATCAGTCTTCATATCATAGCAGAGAATCAGGCTTCACGTCAGCCACCAATGCAACAGTCCATTGTCAGATATTTAGGCCCAGCACGCAGGCAGAGGAGAGGTCCCGTAACAGAGAATCTGGCTTCATGTCAGCAGAGAATCAGTCTTCATGTCATAGCAGAGAATCAGGCTTCACGTCACCCACCACTGTAACAGTCCATTTTCATAAATTTAGGCCCAGCACCCAGGCAGAGGAGAGAGGCCCCGTAACAGAGGATCTGGCTTCATGTCAGCAGAGAATTAGTCTGCATGTCATAGCAGAAAATCAGGCTTCACGTCAGCCACCACTGCAACAGTCCATTGTCAGATATTTAGGCCCAGCACCCAGGCAGAGGAGAGAGGTCCCGTAACAGAGAATCTGGCTTCATGTCAGCAGAGAATTAGTCTGCATGTCATAGCAGAGAATCAGGCTTCACGTCAGCTACCAGTGCAACAGTCCATTGGCATATATTTAGGCCCAGCACCCAGGCAGAGGAGAGAGGTCCCGTAACAGAGGATCTGGCTTCATGTCAGCAGAGAATTAGTCTGCATGTCATAGCAGAAAATCAGGCTTCACGTCAGCCACCACTGCAACAGTCCATTGTCAGATATTTAGGCCCAGCACCCAGGCAGAGGAGAGAGGTCCCGTAACAGAGGATCTGGCTTCATGTCAGCAGAGAATCAGTCTGCATGTCATTGCAGAAAGTCAGGCTTCACGTCAGCCACCACTGCAACAGTCCATTGTCAGATATTTAGGCCCAGCCCCAGGCAGAGAGGTCCCGTAACAGAGAATCTGGCTTAATGTCAGCAGAGAATTAGTCTGCATGTCATAGCAGAGAATCAGGCTTCACGTCACCCAACATTGGAACAGTCCATTGGCATATATTTAGGCCCCGGCACCCAGACAGAGGAGAGGTTCATTCAACTTTGGGTAGCCTCGCAATATAATGGTAAAATGAAAATAAAAATAGGATTGAATGAGGAAGTGCCCTGGAGTACAATAATATATGGTTAAGGGGAGGTAGTTAATGTCTAATCTGGACAAGGGACAGACAGGTCCTGTGGGATCCATGCCTGGTTCATTTTTATGAACGTCAGCTTGTCCACATTGGCTGTAGACAGGCGGCTGCGTTTGTCTGTAATGACGCCCCCTGCCGTGCTGAGTACACGTTCAGACAAAACGCTGGCCGCCGGGCAGGCCAGCACCTCCAAGGCATAAAAGGCTAGCTCTGGCCACGTGGACAATTTAGAGACCCAGAAGTTGAATGGGGCCGAACCATCAGTCAGTACGTGGAGCGGTGTGCACACGTACTGTTCCACCATGTTAGTGAAATGTTGCCTCCTGCTAACACGTTGCGTATCAGGTGGTGGTGCAGTTAGCTGTGGCGTGTTGACAAAACTTTTCCACATCTCTGCCATGCTAACCCTGCCCTCAGAGGAGCTGGCCGTGACACAGCTGCCTTGGCGACCTCTTGCTCCTCCTCTGCCTTGGCCTTGGGCTTCCACTTGTTCCCCTGTGACATTTGGCAATGCTCTAAGTAGCGCGTCTACCAACGTGCGCTTGTACTCGCGCATCTTCCTATCACGCTCCAGTGCAGGAAGTAAGGTGAGCACATTGTCTTTGTAGCGTGGATCCAGCAGGGTGGAAACCCAGTAGTCCGCACACGTTAAAATGTGGGCAACTCTGCTGTCGTTGCGCAGGCACTGCAGCATGTAGTCGCTCATGTGTGCCAGGCTGCCCAGGGGTAAGGACAAGCTGTCCTCTTTGGGAGGCGTATCATCATCGTCCTGCCTTTCCCCCCAGCCACGCACCAGTGATGGGCCCGAGCTGCGTTGGGTGCCACCCCGCTGTGACCATGCTTCATCCTCATCCTCCTCCACCTCCTCCTCATCCTCGTCCTGCTCGTCCTCCAGTAGTGGGCCCTGGCTGGCCACATTTGTACCTGGCCTCTGCTGTTGCAAAAAACCTCCCTCTGAGTCACTTCGAAGAGATTGGCCAGAAGTTCCTCCTCCTCCTCCTCCTCCTCCTCCTGGGCCACCTCCTCTTTCATCATCGTCCCTAAGTGTTTTCTCAAGGAGACATAGAAGTGGTATTGTAATGCTGATAACGGCGTCATCGCCACTGGCCATGTTGGTGGAGTACTCGAAACAGCGCAACAGGGCACACAGGTCTCGCATGGAGGCCCAGTCATTGGTGGTGAAGTGGTGTTGTTCCGCAGTGCGACTGACCCGTGCGTGCTGCAGCTGAAACTCCACTATGGCCTGCTGCTGCTCGCACAGTCTGTCCAGCATGTGCAAGGTGGAGTTCCACCTGGTGGGCACGTCGCATATGAGGCGGTGAGCGGGAAGGCCGAAGTTACACTGTAGCGCAGACAGGCGAGCAGCGGCAGGATGTGAACGCCGGAAGCGCGAACAGACGGCCCGCACTTTATGCAGCAGCTCTGACATGTCGGGGTAGTTGTGAATGAACTTCTGCACCACCAAATTCAGCACATGCGCCAGGCAAGGGATGTGCGTCAAACCGGCTAGTCCCAGAGCTGCAACGAGATTTCGCCCATTATCGCACACCACCAGGCCGGGCTTGAGGCTCACCGGCAGCAACCACTCGTCGGTCTGTTGTTCTATACCCCGCCACAACTCCTGTGCGGTGTGGGGCCTGTCCCCCAAACATATGAGTTTCAGAATGGCCTGCTGACGTTTACCCCGGGCTGTGCTGAAGTTGGTGGTGAAGGTGTGTGGCTGACTGGATGAGCAGGTGGAAGAAGAGGAGGAGGAAACCGAGAAGGAGGAGGTGGCAACAGGAGGCAAAGAATGTTGCCCTGCGATCCTTGGCGGCGGAAGGACGTGCACCAAACAGCTCTCCGCCTGGGGCCCAGCTGCCACTACATTTACCCAGTGTGCAGTTAGGGAGATATAGCGTCCCTGGCCGTGCTTACTGGTCCACGTATCTGTGGTTAGGTGGACCTTGCTACAGATGGCGTTGCACAGTGCACACTTGATTTTATCGGATACTTGGTTGTGCAGGGAAGGCACGGCTCTCTTGGAGAAGTAGTGGCGGCTGGGAACAACATACTGTGGGACAGCAAGCGACATGAGCTGTTTGAAGCTGTCTGTGTCCACCAGCCTAAATGACAGCATTTCATAGGCCAGTAGTTTAGAAATGCTGGCATTCAGAGCCAGGGATCGAGGGTGGCTAGGTGGGAATTTACGCTTTCTCTCAAATGTTTGTGAGATGGAGAGCTGAACGCTGCCATTTGACATGGTTGAGACGCTTGGTGACGGAGGTGGTGGTGGTGGTGGTACATCCCCTGTTTGCTGGGCGGCAGGTGCCAACGTTCCTCCAGAGGCAGCGGAAGAGGCCGAGGCGGCAGCAGCAGAAGAGGTAGCAGGGGGAGCCTGAGCGACTTCCTTGTTTTTAAGGTGTTTACTCCACTGCAGTTCATGCTTTGCATGCAGGTGCCTGGTCATGCAGGTTGTGCTAAGGTTCAGAACGTTAGCTAAGCCTCGCTTCAGGCTCTGATGGCACAGCGTGCAAACCACTCGGGTCTTGTCGTCAGCACATTGTTTGAAGAAGTGCCATGCCAGGGAACTCCTTGAAGCTGCCTTTGGGGTGCTCGGTCCAAGATGGCGGCGGTCAGTAGCAGGCGGAGTCTCTTGGCGGCGGGTGTTCTGCTTTTGCCCACTGCTCCCTCTTTTGCTACGCTGTTGGCTCGGTCTCACCACTGCCTCTTCCTCCGAACTGTGAAAGTCAGTGGCACGACCTTCATTCCATGTGGGGTCTAGGACCTCATCGTCCCCTGCATCGTCTTCCACCCAGTCTTGATCCCTGACCTCCTGTTCAGTCTGCACACTGCAGAAAGACGCAGCAGTTGGCACCTGTGTTTCATCATTCATCAGAGACATGCTGAGGTGGTATTCCCATGTCCTCATCATCAGGAAACATAAGTGGTTGTGCGTCAGTGCATTCTATGTCTTTCACCGCTGGGGAAGGGCTAGGTGGATGCCCTTGGGAAACCCTGCCAGCGGAGTCTTCAAACAGCATAAGAGACTGCTGCATAACTTGAGGCTGAGACAGTTTCCCTGGTATGCATGGGGGTGATGTGACAGACTGATGGGGTTGGTTTTCAGGCGCCATTTGTGCGCTTTCTGCAGAAGACTGGGTGGGAGATAATGTGAACGTGCTGGATCCACTGTCGGCCACCCAATTGACTAATGCCTGTACCTGCTCAGACCTTACCATCCTTAGAACGGCATTGGGCCCCACCATATATCGCTGTAAATTCTGGCGGCTACTGGGACCTGAGGTAGTTGGTACACTAGGACGTGTGGATGTGGCAGAACGGCCACGTCCTCTCCCAGCACCAGAGGGTCCACTAACACCACCACGACCATGTCCACGTCCGCGTCCCTTACTAGATGTTTTCCTCATTGTTATCGTTCACCACAACAACAACAATATTATTTGGCCCAATGTATTGTATTCAAATTCAGCTGAATATAAATTTGAGGCCTAGTATTTAGGCGCTGGGTGACAGGTATGGGTTTACTGACAGAATTAGACTTGGAAATGCACAGTAGCGTGTGTGTGAAGTTATTCAGAATGACCCTATGTGCACCTTGAATATTATATACCCTTTTAGGGATAGATTTCAAATAACTCTGATACAGCAGAAACCACTAAATTAGGAAATTGCTAAATTGGGAATTGTATTTCAACCCAGAACAAAAAATGTGCTTTGACGGACACTAAATAACTTGCCCAGCCACAACAGTACAGCAGTAACGACAGATTTAGCGGGATATAAATTTGAGGCCTAGTATTTAGGCGCTGGGTGACAGGTATAGATTTACTGACAGAATTAGACTTGGAAATGCACAGTAGCGTGTGTGTGAAGTTATTCTGAATGACCCTATGTGCACCTTGAATATTATATACCCTTTTAGGGATAGATTTCAAATAGCTCTGATACAGCAGAAACCACTAAATTAGGAAATTGCTAAATTGGGAATTGTATTTCAACCCAGAACAAAAAATGTGCTTTGACGGACACTAAATAACTTGCCCAGCCACAACAGTACAGCAGTAACGACAGATTTAGCAGGATATAAATTTGAGGCCTAGTATTTAGGCGCTGGGTGACAGGTATAGATTTACTGACAGAATTAGACTTGGAAATGCACAGTAGCGTGTGTGTGAAGTTATTCTGAATGACCCTATGTGCACCTTGAATATTATATACCCTTTTAGGGATAGATTTCAAAAAGCTCTGATACAGCAGAAACCACTAAATTAGGAAATTGCTAAATTGGGAATTGTATTTCAACCCAGAACAAAAAATGTGCTTTGACGGACACTAAATAACTTGCCCAGCCACAACAGTACAGCAGTAACGACAGATTTAGCTGGATATAAATTTGAGGCCTAGTATTTAGGCGCTGGGTGACAGGTATAGATTTACTGACAGAATTAGACTTGGAAATGCACAGTAGCGTGTGTGTGAAGTTATTCTGAATGACCCTATGTGCACCTTGAATATTATATACCCTTTTAGGGATAGATTTCAAATAGCTCTGATACAGCAGAAACCACTAAATTAGGAAATTGCTAAATTGGGAATTGTATTTCAACCCAGAACAAAAACTGTGCTTTGACGGACACTAAATAACTTGCCCAGCCACAACAGTACAGCAGTAACGACAGATTTAGCTGGATATAAACTTGAGGCCTAGTATTTAGGCGCTGGGTGACAGGTATACATTTAATGACAGAATTAGACTGGGATATGGCCAAAAAATAACCACACTATTGATGGTTAAATGCACTTGGTGTGACAGCTTGACCAACCACACTACTGAGGGTTAAATGCACTTGGTGACAGGCGCAGCGTGCCCCTGATGTAGTATATGGCCAAAAAATAAACAGACTATTGCTGGTTAAATGCACTTGGTGTGACAGCTTGACCAACCACACTACTGAGGGTTAAATGCACTTGGTGACAGGCGCAGCTTGCCTCTGATGTAGTATATGGCCAAAAAATAAACAGACTATTGCTGGTTAAATGCACTTGGTGTGACAGCTTGACCAACCACACTACTGAGGGTTAAATGCACTTGGTGACAGGCGCAGCTTTCCCCTGATGTAGTATATGGCCAAAAAATAAACAGACTATTGCTGGTTAAATGCACTTGGTGTGACAGCTTGACCAACCACACTACTGAGGGTTAAATGCACTTGGTGACAGGCGCAGCTTTCCCCTGATGTAGTATATGGCCAAAAAATAAACAGACTATTGCTGGTTAAATGCACTTGGTGTGACAGCTTCACCCTGATGTAGGCTTTAGCCAAAAAACAACCACACCATTGAGGGTTAAATGCACTTGGTGTCAGGCGCAGCTTGCCCCTGATGTAGTATATAGCCAAAAAATAAACAGACTATTGCTGGTTAAATGCACTTGGTGTGACAGCTTCACCCTGATGTAGGCTTTAGCCAAAAAACAACCACACCTCTGAGGGTTAAATGCACTTGGTGACAGGCGCAGCTTGCCCCTGATGTAGTATATGGCCAAAAAATAAACAGACTATTGCTGGTTAATGCACTTGGTGTGACAGCTTCACCCTGATGTAGGCTTTAGCCAAAAAACAACCACACCATTGAGGGTTAAATGCACTTGGTCGCAGCTTGTGCTGGCGCACCACAAGACACAGAATGGCTGCCGCTCACCCCAGAAAAAAGTGACTGACAAACGGTCTGGGCAGCCTAAAAACAGTGAGCAATTGAGTATCAGCAGCTCAATGATCCACAGCTGCAGATCGATCACTGGATGGAGTCTTTTGGAAGAGTTAATCAGCCTAATCTCGCCCTACTGTCGCAGCTGCAACCTCTCCCTACGCTAATCAGAGCAGAGTGACGGGCGACGCTATGTGACTCCAGCTTAAATAGAGGCTGGGTCACATGGTGCTGTGGCCAATCACAGCCATGCCAATAGTAGGCATGGCTGTGATGGCCTCTTGGGGCAAGTAGTATGACGCTTGTTGATTGGCTGCTTTGCAGCCTTTCAAAAAGCGCCAAGAAAGCGACGAACACCGAACCCGAACCCGGACTTTTACGAAAATGTCCGGGTTCGGGTCCGTTTCACGGACACCCCAAAATTCGGTACGAACCCGAACTATACAGTTCGGGTTCGCTCATCCCTAGAAATGAAGTTTATTGGATTTACAGAAAGTGTGCTATAATTGTTTAAACAAAATTAGGCAGGTGCATAAATTTGGGCACCACAAAAAATAAATGAAATCAATATTTACTAGATCCTCCTTTTGCAGAAATTACAGCTCCTAAACGCTTCCTGTGGGTTCCAATGAGAGTCTGGATTCTGGTTGAAGGTATTTTGGACCATTCCTCTTTACAAAACATCTTTAGTTCATTCAGGTTTGATGGCTTCCGAGCATGGACAGCTCTCTTTGAGGCCTCATGCACACGACCGTTGTGTGCATCCGTGGCCGTTGTGCTGTTTTCCGTTTTTTTTCGCAGACTCATTGACTTTCAATGGGTCCCTGGAAAAATCGGAAAAGGCACCGTTTTGCAGCCGAGACCATGATCCGTGTATCCTGTCCGTCAAAAAAATAGGACCTGTCCTATTTTTTGGACGGACAACGGTTCACGGACCCATTCAAGTCAATGGGTACGTGAAAGAACACGGATGCACACAAGATTGGCATCCGTGTCCGTGATCTGTGGCCGTAGGTTACTTTCATACAGACGGATCCGAAGATCCGTCTGCATAAATGCTTTTTCAGAGCTGAGTTTTCTTTCGTGAAAACTCAGATCCGACAATATATTCTAACACAGAGGTGTTCTCATAGTGATGGGGAGTTGGGGACGCTTCAGCTTAGAATATACTAAAAGAACTGTGTACATGACTGCCCCCGCTGCCTGGCAGGTGCTGCCAGGCAGCAGGGGGCAGACCACCCCCCTGTAGTTAACACATTGGTGGCCAGTGCGGCCGCCCCCCCCTCCCTCCCCTGTAGTTAACTCATTGGTAGCCAGTGGGCCCCCCCCTCCCTCCCCTGTAGTTAACTCGTTGGTAGCCAGCCCCCCTCCCTCCCCTGTAGTTAACTCATTGGTAGCCAGCCCCCCCCTCCCTCCCCTGTAGTTAACTCATTGGTAGCCAGTGGGCCCCCCTCCCTCCCCTGTAGTTAACTCGTTGGTGGCCAGCCCCCCCTCCCTCCCCTGTAGTTAACTCGTTGGTGGCCAGTGGGCCCTCTCCCCTCCTAATTAAAATCTCCCCCCTATCATTGGTGGCAGTGGAGTGTACCGATCGGAGTCCCAGTTTAATCGCTGGGGCTCCGATCGGTAACCATGGCAACCAGGACGCTACTGCAGTCCCGGTTGCCATGGTTACTTAGCAATTTGTAGAAGCATTATACAAACCGGATTCCAAAAAAGTTGGGACACTATACAAATCGTGAATAAAAACTGAATGCAATGATGTGGAGGTGCCAAATTCTAATATTTTATTCAGAATAGAACATAAATCACGGAACAAAAGTTTAAACTGAGAAAATGTACCATTTTAAGGGAAAAATATGTTGAATCAGAATTTCATGGTGTCAACAAATCCCCAAAAAGTTGGGACAAGGCCATTTTCACCACTGTGTGGCATCTCCCCTTCTTCTTACAACACTCAACAGACGTCTGGGGACCGAGGAGACCAGTTTCTCAAGTTTAGAAATAGGAATGCTTTCCCATTCTTGTCTAATACAGGCCTCTAACTGTTCAATCGTCTTGGGCCTTCTATGTTGCATCTTCCTCTTTATTATGCGCCAAATGTTCTCTATAGGTGAAAGATCTGGACTGCAGACTGGCCATTTCAGTACCCGGATCCTTCTCCTACGCAGCCATGATGTTGTGATTGATGCAGAATGTGGTTTGGCATTATCTTGTTGAAAAATGCAGGGTCTTCCCTGAAAGAGATGACGTCTGGATGGGAGCATATGTTGTTCTAGAACCTGAATATATTTTTCTGCATTGATGGTGCCTTTCCAGACATGCAAGCTGCCCATGCCACACGCACTCATGCAACCCCATACCATCAGAGATGCAGGCTTCTGAACTGAGCGTTGATAACAATTTGGGTTGTCCTTGTCCTCTTTGGTCCAGATGACATGGAGTCCCAGATTTCCAAAAAGAACTTCGAATCGTGACTCGTCTGACCACAGAACAGTCTTCCATTTTGCCACACTCCATTTTTAATGATCCCTGGCCCAGTGAAAACGCCTGAGCTTGTGGATATTGCTTAGAAATGGCTTCTTCTTTGCACTGTAGAGTTTCAGCTGGCAACAGCGGATGGCACGGTGGATTGTTTTCACTGACAATGGTTTCTGGAAGTATTCCTGAGCCCATTCTGTGATTTCCTTTACAGCAGCATTCCTGTTTGTGGTGCAGTGTCGTTCAAGGGCCCGGAGATCACGGGCATCCAGTATGGTTTTACGGCCTTGACCCTTACGCACAGAGATTGTTCCAGATTCTCTGAATCTTCGGATGATGTTATGCACAGTTGATGATGATAGATGCAAAGTCCTTGCAATTTTTCGCTGGGTAACACCTTTCTGATATTGCTCCACTATCTTTCTGCGCAACATTGTGGGAATTGGTGATCCTCTACCCATCTTGGCTTCTGAGAGACACTGCCACTCTGAGAAGCTCTTTTTATACCCAATCATGTTGCCAATTGACCTAATTAGTGTTAAATGGTCTTCCAGCTCTTCGTTATGCTCAAATTTACTTTTTCCAGCCTCTTATTGCTACTTGTCTCAACTTTTTTGGGATTTGTTGACACCGTGAAAATTTGAATCAACGTATTTTTCCTTTAAAATGATACATTTACTCAGATTAAACATTTGATCTGTCATCTACGTTCTATTACAAATAAAATATTGACATTTGCCATCTCCACATCATTGCATTCAGTTTTTATTCACAATTTGTTTAGTGTCCCAACTTTTTGGGAATCCGGTTTGTACTTACCTGCGAGCTGCGATGTCTGTGTCCGGCCGGGAGCTCCTCCTACTGGTAAGTGACAGGTCTGTGCGGTGCATTGCTTAATGATCTGTCACTTACCAGTAGGAGGAGCTCCCGGCCGGTCACAGACATCGCAGCTCGCAGGTAAGTATGATGCTTCTACAAATTGCTAAGTAACCATGGCAACCGGGACTGCAGTAGCGTCCCGGTTGCCATGGTTACCGATCGGAGCCCCAGCGATTAAACTGGGACTCCGATCGGTACTCTCCACTGCCACCAATGATAGGGGGGGAGATTTTAATTAGGAGGGGGAGGGAGGGGAGAGGGCCCACTGGCCACCAAGTTAACTACAGGGGAGGGAGGGAGGGCCCACTGGCCACCAATGAGTTAACTACAGGGGAGGGAGGGGAGGCTGGCCACCAACGAGTTAACTACAGGGGAGGGAGGGGGGGGGCCACTTTCTACCAATGAGTTAACTACAGGGGAGGGAGGGGCTGGCCACCAACGAGTTAACTACAGGGGAGGGAGGGGTGCCCACTGGCTACCAATGAGTTAACTACAGGGGAGGGAGGGGGGCCCACTGGCCACCAATGAGTTAACTACAGGGGAAGGAGGGGGGGCCAGCCGCACTGGCCACCAATTAGTTAACTACAGGGGGGGGGGGGGGCGGCCGCACTGGCCACCAATGAGTTAAAAACAGTGGGGGGGGGTCTTCCCCCTGCTGCCTGGCAGCACCTGGCAGCAGGGGGCAGTCATGTACTCAGATTTTTAGTATATTCTAACCTGAAGCATCCCCATCACCATCGGAACGCCTGTGTGTTAGAATATACTGTCGGATCTGAGTTTCACGATCTAACTCATATCCGACAGTATATTCTAACATAGAGGTGATGGGGACGCTTCAAGTTAAAATATACCATCGGATTGGAGAAAACTCAGATCCGATGGTATAAAAGGGACTCCTGACTTCACATTAAAAGTCAATGGGGACGGATCCATTTGCAATTGCACCATATTGTGTCAACATCAAACGGATCCGTCCCCATTGACTTGCATTGTAATTCAGGGCGGATCCGTTTGGCTCCGCACGGCCAGGCGGACACCAAAACGACTTTTTTTCATGTCCGTGGATCCTCCAAAAATCAAGGAAGACCCACTGACGAAAAAACGGTCACGGATCACGGACCTACGGACCCTGTTTTTGCGGACCATGAAAAAATACTGTCGTGTGCATGAGGCCTAAGTCGCACCACAGATTTTCAATTATATTCAGGTCTGGGGACTGAGATGGCCATTCCAGAACATTGTACTTGTTCCTCTGCATAAATGCCTTAGTGGATTTTGAGCAGTGTTTAGGATCATTGTCTTGTTGAAAGATCCAGCCCCGGCGCAGTTTCAGCTTTGTCACTGATTCCTGGACATTGGTCTCCAGAATCTGCTGATACTGAGTGGAATCCATGCGTCCCTCAACTTTGACAAGATTCCCAGTCCCTGCACTGGCCACACAGCCCCACAGCATAGTGGAACCACCACTATATTTTACTGTAGGTAGCAGGTGTTTTTCTTGGAATGCTGTGTTCTTTTTCCTCCATGCATAACGCCCCTTGTTATGGCCAAATAACTCAATTTTAGTTTCATCAGTCCACAGCACCTTATTCCAAAATCAAGCTGGCTTGTCCAAATGTGCTTTAGCTCACCTCAAGCGGCACTTTTTGTGCTGTGGGCGGAGAAAAGGCTTCCTCTGCATCACTCTCGCATACAGCATCTCCTTGTGTAAAGTGCGCCGAATGGTTAAACGATGCACAGTGACTCCATCTGCAGCAAGATGATGTTGTAGGTCCTTGGTGCTGGTCTGTGGGTTGACTCTGACTGTTCTCACCATTCGTCGCTTCTGTCTATCCAAGATTTTTCTTGGTCTGCCACTTCGAGCCTTAACTTGAACTGAGCCTGTGGTCTTCCATTTCCTCAATATGTTCCTAACTGTGGAAACAGACAGCTGAAATCTCTGAAACAGCTTTCTGTATCCTTCCCCTAAACCATGATGGTGAGCAATCTTTGTCTTCAGGTCTTCGAGAGTTGTTTTGAGACCCCCATGTTGCTACTCTTCAGAGAAAATGAAAAGAGGAGGGAAACTTACAATTGACCCCCTTAAATACTCTTTCTCATAATTGGATTCACCTGTGTATGTAGGTCAGGGGTCACTGAGCTTACCAAGCCAATTTGAGTTCCAATAATTAGTTCTAAATGTTTTGGAATCAATAACATGACAACAGTGCCCAAATTTATGCACCTGCCCAATTTTGTTTAAACAATTATAGCACACTTTCTGTAAATCCAATAAACTTCATTTCACTTCTCAAATATCACTGTGTGCGTCTCCTATATGATATATTTAACTGACATTTTTTATCGTAACAACCAACGATTTATACAGGAAAATCATGACGATTAACAAGGTAGCCTAAACTTTTGCATCCCGCTGTAGTTCTTATTTATGTTGAAAAATGAACGCAGCAAAATTTCTAACATAACATCTCAGTGGCAGTATTGATGTTTTTCCCCATCCCCGTCCGGCAAAGAGTTAATAAAATTTAATAAGTAAGTTATGCGTACCCCAAATTGGCACCATTAAAAACTACAACTTTTCCCCTAAAATACAAGCTGCCATACTGCTACATAGATGGAAAACTAAAAAGTTATAGTTCTTGGAATGCAATGATGAAAAAATAGAAAATAAACGTTTGGTCAGTAAGTCTACTTTCACACTCGCGTTTGGTGCGGATCCATCATGGATCTGCACAGACGGATCCGTTCAGATAATACAACCATCTGCATCCATTCAGAATGGATCTGTTTGTATTATCTTTAACATAGCCAAGACGGATCAGTCTTGAACACCATTGAAAGTCAATGGAGGACGGATCCGTTTTCTATTGTGCCAGATTGTGTCATAGAAAACAGATCTGTCCACATTAAATTACATTGTGTGTCAGAACGGACACCAAAACGCCACCTCCAAAGCGGAATGAAGATGGAACGGAGGCAAACTGATGCATTCTGAGCGGATCCTTATCTATTCTGAATTGCATTAGGGCAAAACTGATCCGTTTTGGACCGATTGTGAGAGCCCTTAACGGATCTCACAAACGGAAAGCCAAAACGCCAGTGTGAAAGTAGCCTAAGGCCCAAAACAGGCTGGTCACTAAGGGAGTTAAAGGAGATGCCTCATGGCGGCAACCATTGTTCTTATGCCCTAATACAGGGGTGGCCAACCTGAGGCTCTCCAGCTGTTGCCAAACTACAACTCCCAGCATGCCCAGACTGCCTACAGGTATCAGCCTACAGCAAAGCATGGTGGGAGTTGTAGTTTTACAACAGCTGGAGAGCCACAGGTTGGCCAGCCCTGCCCTAATAGCTTATATCTCTAAGAGAAGCTCAATTTTATGGTGAACACCAATATTTATATAATACCACATACAGTAATGCTATGTTTTCTCTGCCTTCACAGATATGGTTTCAACTACCTTTTTGAATGCAATAGTTTGGAAAACCACATTAGGAAATAATCACTTCTTGCTAATTATTATAATTAATTATAACCCTAAGTTCTAGACTATTTCACTGGTGCTGTGGTTTTCTATAGTTTCAAATGGATATCTTCATAGAATGAGTGATGAAAGCAAGAAGTCTTGATACTTTTTTATGGATTACTGGGAAGTCTATATTAGCTAATAATAAAAACTTACCTTATTAATGGAAACGTATAAAGGATAATATTGGAGATTAAGACGAAAGGGAAAAATAGTTTCCTTTGGTTGAATCAATGCGTTTACTTCTCACAGTCAACACAGAGCCATTAAAAGGTCTTACCAGATGATTTATCCTGCTGTATTGACTGTTTTTCAGTAAAATATCAATAACTTTGTATAGATCTGAAAAGCCAGGGTTCCTCAAATATTGATCAGGAAGCACTTGCTCGGAGCAGGTGGATTTAAAAAACTGAAGGACACAGGCAGCATTTCAGGTTCATCTAAAATGTGTTAACGCGATTTGATATCTGACTGCGAGCAGACAATTCCTGGAGTTGTCACCTGTCACTCTGTAGCAGAAACTTCTCAATATCTTTATCCTGCGAATTGCGGATTTTATCATGGTCATCTGTGTAATGTACATCTGAAAACAAAGGGAAGGCATTTTCAGGACAGAATTCTGACCTGCCTTATTCTTTAACCCCTTAAGGACACAGCCCTATTTCAACTTAAGGACCAGGCCATTTTTTGCAAATCTGCACTTTAAAGTGCTGATAAATTTAAAACGCTTTGACTTATTCAGGCCATTTTTCTTCACATATTGTACTTCATGACACTGGTAAAATAAAGTAAAAAATAAAATAAAATCATTTTTATTTATAAAAAAATACCAAATTTGCCAAAAAATTTGATAAAATTTCAAATTTCTAAGTTTCATTTTTCTCTACTTCAATAATACATAGTAATACCTCCAAAAATAGTTATTACTTTACATTCCCCATATGTCTACTTCATGTTTGGATCATTTTGGGAATGATATTTTATTTTTTGGGGATGTTACAAGGCTTAGAAGTTTAGAAGCAAATCTTGAAATTTTTCAGAAATTTTCAAAAACCCAATTTTTAGGGACCAGTTCAGGTCTGGAGTCACTTTGCGAGGCTTACATAATAGAAACCACCCAAAAATGACCCCATTCTATAAACTACACCCCTCAAGGTATTCAAAACTGATTTTACAAACTTTGTTAACCCTTTAGGTGTTCCACAAGAATTAATGGAAAATAGAGATACAATTTCAAAATTTCACTTTTTGGGCAGATTTTCCATTTTAATAATTTTTTTCCGGTTAAAAAGCAAGGGTTAATAGCCAAACCAAACTCAATATTTATGGCTCTGATTCTGTAGTTTACAGAAACACCCCATATGTGGTCGTAAACTGCTGTACGGGCACACGGCAGGGTGCAGAAGGAAAGGAATGCCATACGGTTTTTGGAAGGTAGGTTTTGCTTGACTGTTTTTTTTTACACCATGTCCCATTTGAAGCCCCTCTGATGCACCCCTAGAGTAGAAACTCCATAAAAGTGACCCCATATAAGAAACTACACCCCTCAAGGTATAACCCTTTAGGTGTTCCACAAGAGTTATTGGCAAATGGAGATGAAATTTCAGAATTTCAATTTTCCATTTTAATCCATTTTTCCCAGTAACAAAGCAAGGGTTAACAGCCAAAAAAAACTCATTATTTATGGCCCTGATTCTGTAGTTTACAGAAACACCCCATATGTGTACTTTACAGAAACACCCCAGATTTTGCAGGTTTTTTTTTACACCATGTCTCATTTGAAGCCCCCCTTATGCACCCCTAGAGTAGAAACTCCAAAAAAGTGGCCCCATTTTAGAAACTACGGGATAGGGTGGCAGTATTGTTGGTACTAGTTTAGGGTACATATGATTTTTGGTTGCTCTATATTACACTTTTTGTGAGGCAAGATAACAAGAAATAACTGTTTTGGCACCGTTTTTATATTTTGTTATTACAGCATTCATCTGACAGGTTAGATCATGTGATATTTTTTAGACCAGGTTGTCACGAATGCGGCGATACCTAATATGTATACTTTTTTTATTTATATAAGTTTCACACAATGATTTCATTTTTGAAGCAAAAAAAATCATGTTTTTGTGTTTCCATAGTCTGAGAGCCATAATTTTTTCAGTTTTTTGGCGATTACCTTGGGTAGGGTATGATTTTTGCGGGATGAGATGACAGTTTCATTGGCTCTATTTTGGGGTGCGTGTGACTTTTTGATCGCTTGCTATTACACTTTTTGTGATGAAAGGTGACAAAAAATTGTTTATTTAGCACAGTTTTTATTTAAAATTTTTACGGTGTTCCTCTGAGGGGTTAGGTCATGTGATATTTTTATAGAGACGGTCGTTACGGACGCGGCGATACCTAATATGTATACTTTTTTTATTTATGTAAGTTCTACACAATGATTTCATTTTTGAAGCAACAAAAAAAACATGTTTTAGTGTTTCCATAGTCTGAGAGCCATAATTTTTTCAGTTTTTGGGCGATTACCTTGGGTAGGGTATGATATTTGCAGCATGATATGACGGTTTTATTGGCACTATTTTGGGGTGCGTGTGACTTTTTGATCGCTTTCTATTATACTTTTTGTGATATAAGGTGACAAAAAATGGTTTATTTAGCACAGTTTTTATTTTATATTTTTTACGGAGTTCATCTGAGGGGTTAGGTCATGTGATATTTTTATAGAGCCGGTCGATACGGACGCGGCGATACCTAATATGTATACCTTTTTTTGTTTTCAAACAAAAATATGATGTTTTAGTGTTTCCATATTCTGAGAGCCATAGTTTTTTCAGTTTTTAGGCGATTATCATAGGTAGGGTCTCATTTTTTGCGGGTTTGATTGGCACTATTTTGGGTTGCATATGAATTTTTGATTGCTTGCTATTACACTTTTTGTGATGTAAGGTGACAAAAAATGATTTATTTAGCACAGTTTTTATTTTTTATTTTTTACGGTTTTCATCTGAGAGGTTAGTTCATGTGATATTTTTATAGAGCCGGTCGATACGAACGCGGCGATACTAAATATGTATCCTTTTTTTTTGTTTATGTAAGTTTTACACAATAACAGCTGTCTTCAAACAAAAAAAATGATGTTTTAGTGTCTCCATATTCTGAGCCATAGTTTTTTTTATTTTTTGGGCGATTGTCTCAGGTAGGGGCTCATTTTTTGTGGGATGAGGTGACGGTTAGATTGGTACTATTTTGGTGGGCAAACACCTTTTTGATCACTTGCTGTTGTACTTTTTGTGATGTAAGGTAACCAAAAAATGGTTTATTTAGCACAGTTTTTATTTTTTTATTTTTTACGGTGTTCACCTGAGGGGTTAGGTCATGTAATATATTTATAGAGCCGGTCGATGCGGACGCGGCGATACCTAATATGTATACTCTCCCCCCCCCCCCCCCCCTTATTTTTTTAAAAAATTTAAAAATTAAAAAAAAAATTTACTTTATTTGGGGAAAATGACGTTTTTTGTTTATTTTTACTTGAAACTTAAAAATTTTGGGGGGGAAAACTTTATTTTTTCAACTTTTTTTTCACTTTATTTTTTGTCCCACTTTGGGACTTGAACTTTGGGGGTATATTCTTTACAATGCATTCCAATAATTCTGTATTGGAATGCATTGGCTGTATGAGTAATACTGTGTATTACTCATTCAGCTTCCGGGGCCTGTGAGATCCAGGGGGCTGGATCTCACAGGCTCTCCACCAGAAGGCAGCACAGAATCGCGCTGCCTTCCATGCCATCGGGTCCCCTCCACAGCCCCATGGGGACCCGATGTCACCGCCGCCGCACTATAGAAAGCCGCAAACCGCACTATAGAAAGCCGCAATCTGAATTGACCTGCGGTTTGTGTCGATCGCCGACACGGGGGGGGGTCATGGGACCCCCCCGCGCATTTAGCATTTATTTGAGCAGGCACAAGGTTCCGATCACCGCCGCACGGTACGTCATGTGTCCTTAAGGACTCGGGAAACATGCTGTATCGGTGCGTCATGTGTCCATAAGGGGTTAATAAAATTCTGAATGGAGATTAGCTAGGACAAAGCCACATTCTCCACAGCAAAAATGTTGGATAGGCAAGTTATCAACTGATAAACTGTACTGATTTGGCAGGGCTAAAGTAAGTTGTAAGGGTAGGTTCACACCGGTTAACTCAAGATGTGCTCTACTGGAAAAACTTGCTAGAGTTTAACTGATCTGGCCTAGCCAAATACCACAGGAAACCATTGACTATATCGTGATTTGGTGAGGGCCGAGTTTAGGCTGGACAAAAACCTGTGCATGTGGCATCTTCAGTTGTGACTTTCTGGAAGAAGCATTGGTATGCATTTAGTGAAATTTTGTTAGGCCAAGTTTTCTCCAATTTTGGATAATGGCTCTCATCGTGGTTTGCTGGAGTCCCGGGGCCTTAGCAATGGTTTTGCAACCTTTTCCAGACTGATAAATTTCAATAACTTATTTATTATCTGTATTTGAATCTCTTTAGAATGTAGTACTGTGTACTGTTTTTTGGGACCTTCTAGCCAGCTTAATTCGCAAACCTCCCCATCCTGGGCATACCTGGAAGCGAAGCCAATTGCTGGCAGCAGCAGTGACCTGCTCTTCTTGTGTCATTACAAATAGTCATGTGACACAAGGAGAGCAGGTCACTACTGCGCCCGAAGACTGGTTGTGGCAGAGTGAAACAGGATGCTTACATCCAGGGTGCCCAGCAGAGCAGCTAAGGACCAGGGAGTGAAAGAGCTATGAGTAAGCGTCGGGAAGCAGGTAAGTATCCATCTCTTCACAGGACTTCCCAGGAAAGGGGTTGCCAACACCTTTCCCAATTAACTGTGAACAAACCCTTTAATAGATAAATGGATTTAACATGTTTGGCAGTAATCATGTCTATTGTGGCTAGGAAACTGAATTCAATTGTCAACTGAATTTGGTTAACTGGTTCCTTTAGTAGTTAAGGTGGCAATTAAATTGGAAAGAGGCCAAAACTATTTAACAGATCTCAATTCCACCCATTTACCTAGTCAGCTTTATTGCTATCATATTGTTAAATCAAAATGGACTATACCATACTAATGGGAAACTCAGCTCTGTTACATTGCCAAACATAATAGAAGTTACAAGTTAATTACAAAAATAATATGAGTATTAAGATAATATCCTAAGTACTATTGGCAGAAACATTATAATCTATTGTGGAAGAGCCAATATATTGTTGATCTTACTTTACCCATGGAGAGCTAAATCAATTAATGAGTCTAGGCAGATAATTACTCACTATATTTTTAGACCGTAAAAGGATCGATAAAGCCAAATGTCTTATTCTATATTTCAATTTTCAACAATGTAAGCCTATTGTAGGGATTTTATTGACTTCCATAGTTACTAAAAGGCAAGTTTAAAGTACTTAACAAAATCCTAAATCCTAATTTTCTAATTTTTCTCTTTTGTTTCCAACAATTCATGAATCTTGTTAACAGTTTGTTAATACCCAAGCTTATTTAGTTAGCAATTGTGAGCTTACAGTGGAAAACACAAGAGCTAGACCAGACAATAGATTAGCTCAGATCCCTTAGAAGTTTGAGGTTTTAAAACTTTATGTCTCGTCAAAGTTGAGATCACGTAATGCTTATTTAGTGAGTTCAGCACTAGAGACTCAAAGAGGCAATTAGCAATGCCCAGGCTAACGAACTGCATAAAAGGCTCTCTCTCCATTAAATGCCTTTTCGCAATTGTCAATATTCTTAAAAAGTGTAATGATTTCTTATCAGTGCTTGAATGAACCGTAAAACTACCTTTTGGAATATTGACATTTCCACAATTTTGAACACAATAAATTTGGTTGTTCATATACAATCTGACGGGTCATTACTTTTTACAGTTCATTCATAATTGACAGACAGCCTGACTTTACATTTGATGAAAATGCCCTAGAAAATTTAACTTCTTCAACAATGCTTAACAGTAGTTCTAAAGGAACATAACCCTATAATAAAGCCTGAAATCAAGGTCATTTTTAGTGCTAAAAATATATATTATCATAAAAATGGTGGAGCTGTGTATACCTGTTTATACATATTATACATTTCATCCATGTTTATCTGAAGGCTGTGTTAAAATATTATACACACTATCCTTCAACACCTCAGGAGATGGCAAAATCATTCGAGCTTTATGGACTTTTTTTTTTAAACATACTTCATCATTTAAGTACAGTACAATAGCTTTGGATACATCCAAATCTTTCTGATTGTTTCCTAAAACATTATGAGTTCCAATTGCCATTGGTGTATTATACAGTATGGGCTCTGATGTGGCTGCATCAAGATAGCTGCTAGTACTGGAAGATTATGTGAGTCTCGCACATGCAGTGTTACTGTAAACAGTTGCTAAAGGCTGAACTGTATTACACACCAAATTCCGTTATAGATTGCGGCTCAATCAAAGAATCTGGGCTCGTATTCGTTGTGTAATACAGTTTGGCATCTGTCACTAGCTACAGTAACGACACATGTGCAAGATTCACATAGTCTAATTACTAGCAGCCATCTTGATGAAGCCACAGCGGAGTTCATACTGTATAATATGCTGACGGTGATTGGGAACTCATGATGCTTAGTGAAACAATCAGAAAGATTTTGATTTATCTTAAGCGGGACAAGAGCACCTATCACATATGAGTTGACTGTTCTATAAATCACTATGATACAGTCAGTTCGGATTAGCTGAGCCATGGTCAGCCCAGGAGATGAGGCTAACACACGGATTGTGTTTCACGGGCCGGTCACACAGTCAAGCCCTAACTTGAGACTGTACCTATAAACTAGTAATTGGTTCCAAAGCCCCAAAATAGCAACCAAAAATTTTATAAAATGAAGATGAAGAATTTAAGCAGATGACCAATACAGATAAAGCAAATACTTACTCATAAAAGTAAAAAAGAACTACTGGAAGATATACATTGATGAGCAAATTTAAATTTCAGGCTCCATATCTCACCATCCACTAAAGCTTCGAACATGAGACTACTATCATTGTATAGACAATTATCTTGGCTATCTCATACATAAATTGGACTTTCAACTATTTAGCATGTGATTAGTTATGCAGATTCTTGTCATGTAACTGCATTGTTACTGTTTGGCTCCTAAAATGCAAAATTTTAATTTTATTATTTTGTTAGTATTTTGTAAATCCACCTTTGGCTTTCAACACTGCCTGAATCCTTCTGGGCATGCTCTTGGTCAGATTCAAGCATGTCTTGACTGAAATCTGTTCCCAGGTCTCTTCTACACGTTCCCAATGTTGGTGAATTCTGGTCGACTACCTTGGGTATGAATACAGTTTTTTCTTCAACTCTACCCACAAGTGTTCACTTGGATTGAGGTCTGGGAACTGTGGGGGCCAATCCAGCATCTCTATTTCATTGTCACTGAACCATTTCTTCACCAATCTCAACATATGCTTCACGTCGTTATCCTGCTAGAACACTATGTCTTTCTTTTCATACCCATAGTACTCGAGTGTATGAAATAACTCATCTTGTAGGATACTTACATATAGCTCAGTATTGAGACCACCATCAATCCTGGTCAAGTATCCGATGCCTTTGGCGATGAAACAACCCCATATCATCAGGCTTCCTCCACCAAACTTGACAGTTCCTTCAATTTCTTGATCAATTAGCCTCCTTTTCCCTTGTTTCTTCCAGACCCATTTGCACTCTTCAGAGCCCAGTCTACTGACTTTTGTCTCATCTCTCCAAATCACCTGTTTCCAATCTTCTACTGTCCACTTTTAGTACTTTTCTGCAAACTCGAGCCAACGCTTTTTAGGATGATATTGAAGTTGAGGCTTCTTCACCTTTTTTCAAGCCACTATTCCAGGCTTGTGTAATGCATGTCATACAGTGCTTGCATGGACGTCTGTGATCTCACTATTAAGAAGCATACGAGTCACCTCCAATGCCTTATTTGTTATGCCGGAACTGATAGCCCTTGTTGACTCTGATATTTTTCCTGGACGTCCACCTCTTGGCTTTGGAATGGATGGACAGACTTTATTTCATATTCTTCCAACTGTCATGGCACTCACATGATGCAGTTTGGCAATTTTCTTGGCCGAGACACAGTTATTGATGAGCTGGATGATGTTGTTTCTTTTTTCTTGGGAAATCTTCTTCATGGCTACTCCTGGAGTTAAACCAGTGATCTTTCGCTTGGGAACAGGGGCATAAATCGAAATCACTGGGCCCCATAGCAAGAATCTGAATTGGGCCCCCTAACTCCACCCACTACCCACCCCTGGCCCGTTGCAGTAAACGATTATTTTAGCAATCGAGTATTCTACTGATTATTTTTATGATTAATTGAGTACTCTAATAATAATAACCTTCTTTAACCCCTTAAGGACCAGGTCATTTTTCACCTTAAGGACCAGACTGATTTTAGCAAATCTGACATGTTTCACTTTATGTGGTGATAACTTTAAAAAGCTTTTACTTATCCAGGCCATTCTGAGATGGGTTTCTCGTCATATATTGTACTTCATGACAGTGGTAAATTTGAATCAAAATATTTCATTTTTATTTATAAAAAATACTAAATTTACCCAAAAATTTATTATTTTAATAAATGTTATTTATTATTACTTTACATTTCCCATATGTCTACTTTATGGTTGGATCATTTTGTGAATGCCATTTTATTTTTTGGGGATATTAAAAGGCTTATAAGTTTAGAAGTAAATCTTTAAATTTTTCTGAAAATTTCCAAAACCCACTTTTTAAGGACCAGTTCAGGTCTGAAGTCACTTTGTGAGGCTTACATAATAGAAACCACCCAAAAATGACCCCATTTTAGAAACTACACCCTCAAGGTATTAAAAAATGATTTTTAAAAACTTTAGGTGTTCGACAAGAATTAATGGAAAATGGAGATGAAATGATAGAATTTCACTTTTTTGGCTGATTTTTCATTTTAATAATTTTTTTCCTGAGAACAAAGCAAAGGTTAACAGCCAAACAAAACTCAATATTTATTGCCCTGATTCTTTAGTTTACAGAAACACCCCATATGTGGTCGTAAACTGCTGTATGGCCACATGCCAGGGCGCAGAAGGAAAGGAATGCCATATGGTTTTTGCAAGGCAGATTTTGATTAACAGTTTTTTTGACACCATGTCCCATTTTAAGACCCCCTGATACACCCCTAGAGTAGAAACTCCCAAAAAGTGACCCCATTTTAGAAACTACACCCCTCAAGGTAATCAAAACTGATTTTACAAACCCTTGTGTGCCACAAGAATTAATTAAAAATGGATATAAAATTTCACTTTTTTGGCAGATTTTCTATTTTAGGATTAACAGTCAAACTAAACTCATTATTTATTGCACATGGCAGGGCGCAGAAGGAAAAGAATGCCATATGGTTTTTCGGAGGGCAGATTTCACTGGGATAATTTTAACTTGCCATGTCACATTTGAAGACCCCCTGTTGCACCCCTAGAGTAGAAACTACAAAAAAGTGACCCCATTTAGGAAAACATACAGGATACGGTGGCAGTTTTGTTGGTACTATTTTCGGGTACATATGATTTTTTTCTTGCTCTATATTCAATTTTTTGTGAGGCACAGTTTTTTTATTTAGTTTTTATTTACAAGATTCATCTGACAAGCTTTTTTTGGTTGTTTGTTTCAGTTTAACATAATAAAGCAGTTTTGAAAAGAAAAAAATGTTTTAGTGTCTCCATATACTGAAAGCAATATTTTTTTTTTTTTTTTTTTAGATGACTGTCTTATTTAGGGGCTCATTTTTTTCAGTATGAGAGGACGATTTTATTGGTACTATTTTGGGGTGCGTATGACTGTTTGATCGCTTGTTATTACACTTTTTGTGATGTAAAGGATTTTTGTTTTACGGTGTTCATCTGAGGGGTTAAATCTTATGAAATTTATATAGAGAAGGTTGTTACAGATGCGGAAATACCTAATATGTATACTATGTTTTATTTATTTAAGTTTTATACACTAATATCATTTTTGAAACAAAAAAAAATACATGTTTTAGTGTCACCATAGTCTGAGAGACATATTTTTTTAATTTTCTTTAGCAATTATCTTAGATAGTGTACCATTTTTGCGGGATGCGATGACGGTTTAATTGGTACAATTTTGGGTTGCATATGACTTTTTGATCGCTTGCTATTACACTTTTTGTGATGTAAGGTGACAAAAAAATGGCTTTTTTGACACTTCTTTTTTACGGTGTTCTCCTGAGGGTTTAGGCCATGTGATATTTTTATAGAGCAGGTTGTTACGGACGTGGTGATACCTAATATGTATACTTAAAAAAAAAAATTACATTTAACACAATAAAAGTATTTTTGAAACAAAAAAAAAATTATGTTTTAGTGTCTCCATAGTCATATTTTTATTTATTTTTTGGCCGATTGTCCTATGTAGGGGCTCATTTTTTGTGGGATGAGGTGACGGTTAGATTGGTACTATGTTTGGGGGCATACGCCTTTTTGATCGCTTGGTGTTGCACTTTTAGTTATGTAAGGTGACAAAAATGGCTTTTTTGACACATTTTCAATTTTTTATGGTGTCTATCGGATGGGATGGATCATGTGATATATTTATAGAGCCAGTCGATACGGACGCGGCGATACATAAAATGCATGTTTTTTATTTCTTTTTTCTATTATAAACTCAGGGGAAAGGGGCGTTTTTTTCTTTTTTTTTACTTGAAACTTAATTTTTTTTATTGAAAACACTTTTTTTTACTTTTTTTTTTAAACTTTATTTCTGTCCCACTCTGGGACTTCAACTTTTTGGGGTCTGATCCCCTCTGCAATGCATTACAATACATCTGTATTGTAATGCATTGCCTGTTCGTGTACTACAGTGAGTAGTACACGCACAGGTTGACTAGGAGACCCAGCCTGAGGCAAGTCCCGATGCCGTGCAAGGCATTTGGCAGACTCTGCACAGCATTGGGCTGCCTTCTGACACATCGAGTCCCCACCAAAGCAGCGCTCACTCACCTGCTGCAAACCACTACTATGTTGCGGTCAGCGTGGACCACGGCATAGAAAGGGTTAATCCTTCGGCATTGGCTTGTACGGCAATGCCGGCGGATACATGCACGGCGTTTTGCGTTAAGGGGTTAAATAACGTATTGCTTTATAAAAACAGTGGTATAGCAAATAATTACGACTCCCAGCGTCCTGGGGACCCACCCCCATCCTACTGAATGTGACATAGGACAATGAACTGCAGTCAGGGCATGCTGGAAGTTGTAGTTTCAAAGCAGCTGGAGTCCTGGAGGTTTCAGATTTAGGGCCCTGGGAAAGCCGGGTGCCTGCCTATAGGAGCTGGAACTCATACTCAGGACCCTAGGAAAGCTGGGTGCCTGCCTCTAGGAGCTGGACCTCATACTAAGGACCCTGGGAAATCTGGGTGCATGCCTGTAGGAGCTGCATCTCATACTCAATGGGACTAAAACGAGAACGGGACGGTGCCACTCAGAATGAGAAACCACAGCAGAAACCACATGGTGTCATGGGACAGGCAGTGGTGTGAACATACCTTTAAAATAGTAAAACACATAACATCACATGCGGCTTCTGGGAGATGCACCTAGCTCCCTATGGAGGCACAAGACATCACTGACCACTGCCGAGTTCTGCAGTCAGGGCGCCCTGTCAGACACGTTCCTCCCCCTCTCCGATCTCCGCACTCACCGGCCGCCACTGGTGTCCTGTCTCCGGCCACTCCCTCTTGAATCTAAACATCCGGCAGCCACTAGCACGTGCACTTAGCATTACTTGGGAAATGGGGTGGCCAGCCGGCCAATAGACGCGTGTGCTATTTTTTTCCTTCTTTTAATAAACTTTATTGTACAGAAAAATTAGGGGGGTGCCCGAGGGAGAACACAAGTGGGCAGGCCATGGGCCGCCTCAATGCCGGCCCATATTAACTATGAATAAACTGTCTGTGCAGAGTAAACATAGGGTCGAAGCCTTCCGTGTGCTCCGGGCCCCCTGTGAAACGGGCCCATAGCAACGGCGTGGTCTGCCTATATTTGCAGTACGCCACTGCTTGGGAATAAACCTAATAACACACTGAGCTATTAGGGAATATGAGAACAGGTTGTAATTTGACAAGAATCTGCATAACTAATCATATGCTAAAAAGTTGCAAGTCCAATTTACGTATGAGATAGCCAAGATGATTATCTTTAAAATGATGGTAGTCTCATGTTCGAAGCTGTAGTAGATTGTGAGATATGAAGCCTGAAAGTCAAAAGTTCAAAACATTGTTACCCTTTTGCTCGTTAGTGTAAATCTCTTTCTATGTAGAGAACACAAGGTTCTTTGGGACCCAACACGTTTATCATTTCCTTTCACTGGTTTTCTGGTGTCAAAAAGAGATAATTTCAAAAAAAATTATTCTGCTCCAATTTGGTCAAATCTCTCAGTCAATTTAGTTTGGGTCCAGTGTCATACAGGGGTGCCTAGTTCCCACCAGAAAAAATCATTTTGGGGGCCCACTGTAAACCTACATAAAAATACTACCTGCTTACACAGTGGCAGACAACAGCAAGATGCTTTGAGAAGGCTGGTCCGAGGGGAAAAAGGATGTTGGCTAATGTGCCTCTCTGCTTAGACGTCTATAATATTAGGATATGAGATTCTGTAATCTTCCCATTTGTATGTAATGCCGTCAATGTACTGTGACATGTGCTACTTGTCAAGGGCCTACCTTGGAATTCAGCAGTTCCCTCTGTGGGCCAGTCTGAGCCTGTTTGGGTCAGAATAAATTCTATCCAAATTGCTTTGATTGCTTGGAAAAGTCTCTCTTTCATTCCTTCTCTTTCTCCTGCTCCTTCTCTCACTCATTCTTAGTTCTACCTAATTGAATTATATCAAATTCAGTTTAGTTTTTTTTTTTAGAAAAATTTGGGTCAAATCAGAGAACCGCTTCACCTCTAAGGCCTCATGCACACAACAGTATTTTTTTGCGGTCCGTAAAAAGGGGTTCTGTTGTTCCGTGATCCGTGTCCATTTTTGTTTCCGTGTGTCTTCCTTTATTTTTGGAGGATCACCAGACATGAAGGAAAGTAAAAAAAAAAATCTAAGTCAAGTTTGCCATGCAAATAATAGGAAAAAAACGGATGCAGACGCAGATGAAAATCTTGTGTGCCTCCGTGTTTTTTTCACGGACCCATTGACTTGAATGGGTCCGCGAATCGTTGTCCATGAAAAAAATAGGACAGGTCCTATTTTTTTCACGGACTGGAAACACGTATCACGGACGCGGATGACAAACGGTGCATTAGCCGAGTTTTCCACGGACCCATTGAAAGTCAATGGGTCCGGAGAAAATCACGGAAAACGGAACAACAGACACGGGACACAAGAATGGTCATGTGCATGAGGCCAAAGGGTGTCCCATGAGATCTGTGTATGCCCCTGAATTCAAGGGTGGTAGGCATTTATTCAGGTACCATTTGTCTAATGCTAGCTTCTAACTTATCAGGAACCATGCATTATGACTAGAGATGAGCGAATTTCTTGAAAATTCAATTCGGCTGATTCGCCGAATTGCACAAAAAAATTCGCTTTGTGACTAATTACTTTGTCACGAAGAGCATTTTTTATAAGTAGCGGGGGCAATAACAGGAAGCTGCGATAGCGCCACCCCCGTCATTGTACCCCTTAGATGCCGCATTCATATATGATTGCAGAATCGGAGTTTAAAATTAACAATACATTATTTTTTTAATAGAACTTACTACTAGTGATGGAGGAACACTGGCCGAGCCAGTTCGCGAACGCGATCGTGAAAACGCGATCAAATGTTCGTGAACCACAAGTTCGTGGCGGGCCCCATTCACTTTAATGGCAGGCGAACCTGAAAAACCTTCAGCTCATACAGTCCTGATCAAAAGTTTAAGACCACTTGAAAAATGGCAAAAAATCATATTTAGCATGGCTGGATCTTAACAAGGTTCCAAGTAGAGCTTCAACATGCAACAAGAAGAAATGGGAGTGAGACAAAACATTTTTTGAGCATTCAATTTAATGAAAACAACAAATGAACTGAAACAGGCTGTTTTTCAGCTGATCAAAAGTTTAGGACAACATGCCTTTAAAAGGCCAAATCTGTGCAATGATGTGGATTCATTGTCATTTTCTGTCAGGTAGTCACACATTGTGATGGCAAAGGCAAAAAAACTCTCCCTTTTTGAACATGGTCGGGTTGTTGAACTGCATAAGCAGGGTCTCTAACAGTGCGCCATTGCTGCTGAGGTGAGACGCAGTAAGACCTCGTCTCCTTGAACGCCACAGAACTGCTCATTTGGACTTTGCAAGAGAGCACCAAACATGGGACATTCAAAGGTGGAAGAAAGTTTTATTCTCTAATGAGAATTTTCTTTTACCTTGATGGTCCTGATGGTTTCCAACGTTACTGGCATGGCGAGCAGATCCCACCTGAGATGTTTTCAACACACCACAGTGGAGGGGGCACCATAATGAGAGGCAGAGGAGTGAGACAGGGGTGTGATTATGTGGCTAGAGATAAAAAATGTAACTGTCGACCAGTACAGGCCCCAAAAATTAGCCAATAGGCATTCACCTGACAGCAAAGAACTTTGGATTCTGTGGCTGGAGGTACATTAGGCATTCACAGGATAAATATGTAACTGTAGGCCAGTACAGGCCCCAAAAATCTCAAAGGACATAAAAGGCCGAATGATCTCATTTCTTAAGTCACCCTTGAGGAAGCCGGACTGCGCCGGCGATACGTGTTGGGCGTCTCATTTACTCAGATCCACTGCACCAGCTGTTTACACTGGTTTTGGCTCTTTCTATTTGACCTCATTGTGGTCTGCTTCTATTCATTTAGTGGTCTTACCTCATCTGATATTTTCTTCATGTTATTTATAAGTAGTGATGTCGCGAACATAAAATTTTCCGTTCGCGAACGGCGAACGTGAATTTCCGCAAATATTCGCGAACGTGCGAACCGGGCGAACCGCAATAGACATCAATAGGAAGATGAATTTGAAAACCCACAGGTACTCTTTGTGGCCACAATAGTGATGGAAAAGTTGTTTCAAGGGGACTAACACCTGGACTGTGGCATGCCGGAGGGGGATCCATGGCAAAACACCCATGGAAAATTACATAGTTGATGCAGAGTGTGGTAAGTTGAAATCGCAATGCGATTTATAGAACTTGAATTAATCGCATTGAGATTTCAACTTTCTCAAATCCGACAGTACATTCTAGCATGGAGTCGTTCCCATGGTGATAGGGACGCTCCATGAGCACGGAAGTCGGCAGAAGTTCTGTTGAAATCGCAATGCGATTTATAGAACTTGAATTAATCGCATTGCGATTTCAACTTAGAGCTTCTGCCGACTTCCGTGCTCATGGAGCGTCCCCATCACCATGGGAACAGCTCCATGCTAGAATGTACTGTCGGATTTGAGAAAGTTGTAATCGCAATACGATTAATGCAGGTTATATTAATCGCATTGCGAATTCAACTTAGAGCTGCTGGGTTCCTAATGGTTGTATTGCTAGAATATAACGAAGATTGAGAATATAGTGCTATATTCGTTATATTCGTCAATTCTAGCAATACAACTATTAGGAACTTAGCTTGCATTCGCTAGCTTGAATTCACAATGCGATTAATATAACCTGCATTTTTCGCATTGCGATTACAACTTAGATCTGAGTTCCTAGTGGTTGTATTGCTAGAATTGACAACGAATATAGCACTATATTCTCAATCTTCGTTATATTCTATCAATATAACCATTAGGAACCCAGCTCTAAGTTGTAATTGCAATGCGATTAATATAACCTGTATTAATCTCATTGCGATTACAACTTTGTGACACTGCAGCTTCAGAATTAATCTAAGATGGATGCTGTCCTTGCTTTTTGATAGGCGGTGGGAGGGTCTGGGAGGGAGGGTCTGCTGCTGATTGGCTGGAATGTGTCTGCTGACTGTGAGGTACAGGGTCAAAGTTTGCTCAATGATGATGTATAGGAGGCGGACCGAACATCACATATGTTCGCCCGCAGTGGCGATCGCGAACAAGCTGTGTTCTCTGGGAACTATTCGCCGGCGAATAGTTCGGGACATCTCTATTTATAAGTGCGCATTTTGTTTAGCTGGGTTATATTACATGTCCTTATTCAGTGGACGTTCAGTAAATTCTGCATGTGTCGGTAATACCATATTTTTACACCGACATGCTGTTCATATTGTATACAATTTTTAATGTGTTTGTTTGTTTGTGTATCTAATAAACTTTATATATTTTTACCTACAGTGACTGTTGGATGTGCATTCATATAGGGTGGTTCTTGTGACTCTCTCTTGGGTCAGGTTTGTGTTATATCTGAAGTCACCAACACATCTTCAAACCGCCCTCTTCTTGTATGCGCGGAAGGATTGGTACCCACAACTATTTCTCTGTGAGTGGAAATTCTTCTGCCAGCGCCCGCAAAAGCAGAATGCAGCATTTCTCGATGCAAGGCCTGGAAGTGCTGCATTCTGACAGCCCTCCGTGATATGGTAACATTTTTCGACATTTTGTGTTTGTATTGGGGGTCTAAGTACGTTGTGACCCAGTACTGGTCCTTGCCCTTTAAGCTTTTTATACGGGGTCCCTCTTCAAACACTGGGGCATGAAGGCCCCCATTTGCACTAAACTTGAAGCGGTGGAGTGGCCTGGCTCCTGCTCATCATCTAGGATAATGTCGTCCTTGTTCTCCTCCCCCCAGCCTCGGACAACACCAGGGGTCCCAGGAACGTTTAAAGCATGCTCTTCTTGCTCCTCCTCCACCTCGGCACCATTCTCCTCTGATTCCTCTTCTGACTCCTGTTGTTGACTTGTCTCAGATGGAGTAGCCCCCCTAGGAATTTATCCAACATTGCGACTTCCTCATGTTCCTGCTCCTGCTCCTCGACGGCTTGATCAATGACACGACACAATGCACGCTCCAGAAAGAAGGTGTAAGGTACGATGTAACTGATGGCGCCCTGTCTGTGACTGACCAGTTTGGTGATCTCATCGAATGGCCGCAGAAGTCTGCATGCATCGCGCATGAGCAGCCTCTGGTGCAGTGAAAAAAAAAACAATCTCCCCAGAACCTGTCCTGCCGCAGAGTGTAGTCCTACCTGTACGGTAGTCGTTAACTGCACGTTTCTGCTGGAGCAGCCTACCAAGCATATTCAAGGTGGAGTGCCATCGCGTCGGGCAGTCACAAATCAGACGTCTGACGGGCATGGCCGTGTAAGATCTTCTAAAATGCCCAGAGATTTTCCTGGCCTCCCACAAGTCGTCCAAGATGCCGGGGTATTTGGCAACGAATCGCTGCACGACTAAGTTCAGGACTTGTGTCAGTGCGCTCAGCAGATTGGCACTGTTGTCGCACACCACTTTACCAACTGTCAAATTGAGCAGGGTTAGACACTGATCGGCCTGTGACCGCAAAGCTGAAAGGAGTGCAGGACCGGTGTGGCTCTTGGCTTCCAGGAACAACAGACGCAACACAGCATGGCAACGTCTGACCTGGCACGTTGAATAGGTTCTGGGGAGCTTGGGGGTGCAGCAGAAGAGACGATAGCAGTGTAAAAGAAGAAGAAAAGGCAGGTCTTTATGCAATCCGTGGCGGTATCACCAAATCTACACGGGTGCTATGGGTTGCATGCTTTACGGCCGTCAGAAGGATCACCCAGTTGGCGGTGAAAGTTATGTACCTTTCCTGCCGTGTTTGCTAGACCACGTGTCTGTGGTCAGATGTATCTTGGCACCGACACTGTGTGCCAGAGATACATTCACTTGCCGCTGAATGTGGCCATATAGCTCTGGGATGTCCTTCTGGGAGAATGATTTCCTTCCGGGGACCTTCCATTGCGGTGTTAAAATGGCCACAAATTTTCTAAAGGCCTCCGGGTCCACCAGTTTATATGGCAGTAGTTGGCAGGCTAGCAGTTCTGACAAGCCAGCGGTCAGCCGTTGGGCAAGAGGGTTATCCGGCGTCATCAACTTTTTTCGCTTGAACATTTGGGGCAAGGAAGCCTGCCTTTTGCCAGATGAACGCGACAACGGCATGGTGGAAGGTGGAGTGGAGGACAACTGGGAGGAGAGAGGAGAAGAGGCAGGACGGGGAGCGCCGGGAGTGTGGCTTTGTGGGTTCTGACGGTGTTGCTCCCACTGGCTCAATGATGGGATGCCAGGTGCCTTCTTAAAGGGGTCGTCCCTAGGTGAGTGTTGGGCTTACCTGGACATACCTCCATTTTCACCCCGACAGCTCCCCTGACGTGAGCATTGGACCAGTTCATGCTCCGATGCTCTCCTTTGCCCTGCGCTAAATCGTGACGTACCCGGGCTCTCCATGGGGCTGCCAGGAAGCCCGGTGAAGTCACCGGCACTGATGGGCGGGATTTAGCACTGCCCTAGCTAGTAAAACAGCCAGCAGTGTGTTATTGAACAGAAAAGAGACCTTGCCCTGCGTGATTTAATGCAGGGCAAGGGGGCGAATTGGAGCATGAGATACTCCGATGCTAGCTTCAAGGGGGCTGCCTGGGTAAAAATAAGGGTATGTCTGGGTCGTCCCTAGGTGAGTGTTGGGTTTACTGCGATTTATGCGTTGACAGCACAGGTTGCAGATGGCAACACTATTGTCACCAGCGGACATGTTAAAAAAAGCCTACACTGCGGAGCCATGTGCCGACGTCCTGGGTGCGCCAGATGTGACCGTGCATGGTGGATGGCTCATTCCAGATACATTAGCAGTCTTCTTTCAGCCTCCCTTGCACTGTAAGTTCTGCCCGCTTCTCCTCCTTCTCCTCCCTATCTGCTGCACCGTCTCTCCCTCTGAACTCCTATTCCTCTTCCTCTCTTGTGGGCACCCACGTGACATCCATCGACACATCATCATCGGATTCGTCACCTTCACCTTCACCACCACTGACATTAGAGATCTCGGAGTAGGCAGCAACAGCAGGGACCACCCTCCTTGGGATGATCTGGGTACTGTCGTCAGACTGCTGGGTGGCGACCGTTGACACCTCCTCTTCCTGATCCGATGCCTTATGGCTGCGCATCGGTAAGGTCTTGGAATGGATAGGAAAATAATTCCTCTGACTCGAGCGGAGGGGATATGGTGGTGGTGTCTTTGGGGATGCACACAGCAGAGAGTGAAGAGGGTGCAGATACAGAGGATGAGGAGGGTGCAGAAGAAAAAGGCTGAGTGAGCCAATCAACCAAGTCTGGTGCGTTCTTTGACGCAATCGCACGCACCTTCTGCAACTTCCCACTTAGGCTGCAGCCTGGTGCACCTGCCCGTTTCCTACCACATCTGAGGAATGGCCTGCCTCTTCCTCTGCCTGTCATTTTCAAAATGACCCTGTGACAAAGTCCCTATAGAAGAACAGTATTTGTGGAAGAAGGTATATCACACCCCTGTCTCAATCAGATTTTTAGGGGGGGGTAACTGGTAAATCAAACAAGTAGAAATTATTTATTCAAATAGTGTTTTTCACTTTGTGTAGATGCCGTAACGCAGCAAAACCGCTGACAAATGCTGCACTACCTAAATGCACTATATAGAAAGTATATTATTGGTATATAAAATCCCTACTTCAATCAGTTTTTTGGGGGAGCAACTGGTAAATCCCACCAGTAGAAATTATTTTTTTAAATAGTGTTTTTCACTCTGTGTAGATGCGGTAATGCAGCAAAACCACGAACAAATGCTACACTACCTAAATGCACTATATAGAAAGTATATTATTGGTATATAAAATCCCTGCTTCAATTAGTTTTTTGGGGGAAGCAACTGGTAAATCCCACCAGTAGAAATTATTTCTTCAAGTAGTGTGTTTTACTCTGTGTAGATGCGGTAACGCAGCAAAACCACAAACAAATGCTGCACTACCTAAATGCACTATATAGAAAGTATATTATTGGTATATAAAATCCCTGCTTCAGTTTTTATGGGTGGCAACTGGTAAATCACACCAGTAGAAATTATTTCTTCAAATAGTGTTTTTCACTCTGTGTAGATGCAGTAACGCAGCAAAACGCAGACAAATGCTGCACTACCTAAATGCACTATATAAAAAGTATATTATTGGTATATAAAATTCCCTGCTTCAATCAGTTTTTTGGGGGGCAACTGGTTAATAACATCAGTAGAAATTATTTCTTCAAATAGCGTTAGTCACTCTGTGTAGATGCGTTAATGCAGCAAAACTGCAGACAAATGCTGCACTACCTAAATGCACTATATAGAAAGTAGATTATTGGTATATAACACCCCTGCCTCAATCAATTTTTTTGGATGGCAACTGGTAAATCACACCAGTATAAGTTATTTGTTTCAATAGCGTTTGTCACCCTGTGTAGATGCGGTAACGCAGCAAAACTGCAGACAAATGCTGCACTACCTAAATTCACTATATAGAAGGTATATTATTGGTGCATAACACCCCTGTCTCAATCAGTTTTTTCGGGTGGCACCTGGTAAATCACACCAGTAGAAATTATTTGTTCCAACATCGTTTGGCACTCTATGTAGCCGTAGTATCGCAGCAGAACCGCACACAACTGCTGCACAATACAATTGCACTATAATATACTTTCTATGTTAGTATATTTCAACCCTCAGTATATCACACCTATCGATAGTACACCTATACCAGTCCTTAAAAGGACTTTTGTGGCCCTATTAGCTAGCGATTTGTGTCCCAATAGTCTGTCCCTGCTCCACACAGCAACCTCTGCCTACACTGGCAAAAGACTGAATGTAAAATGTCAGCCAGATCAGGTTTATTTATAAGGTAGGGGGGATGCCCATGTGCTGAAACGTCGACCAGCGAACGAGCAAAGTTTGCCGTGAAACAACCTCCGGGCGAACCGCAAGGCCATCTCTACTTACCACCTCTATTTGCTTGCAACGGGCTGGCCACCACCATCTTGCTTAAAGATCTCGGCCGAGATCTTCAAGCAAGATGGAGATTGGTGGCCCGTAGCGAGCAAATGGAGGAGATAAGTTAAAAAATATTTAGCTTTTTATACTATTTCAGGTTAAATCGATTTGCTGACATGAAGCATGAGGAAATTCAGCTTCTAGGCAAATCGAATTTATCCTGAAATTCGGATCGAATTCCACTTCGTGGGATTTGATTCTTTTATCTCTAATTATGACTAGAGATGAGCAAACTTTTCAAAAATTTAATTCGGCTGCTTTGCCAAACTTCGACAAAAAATTCTATTTCGACTTCATAACAAGTCACATTCCATTGTATGGAGCGGCCGCAATGATGGGGAACAGCATTTGCGCCACCCCTCGTCATTTCACCCCTTAGATGGCGCATTCAATGCTGATCTTTGCATCTGAGAGTCACATTCAGCCTATCAAGGGGTTAATTCAAAAAAATATATACACTCACCTCATCCATTTGATCGTGGAGAGGCTGTCGCGGCCATCTTCATTGAGGAAAACGCACCAATTTCAAGCGTTTTCTTCATTTAAGATGGCCGCAATGGCCTCTCAGCGATCAAATGGATGAGGTGAGTGTGCATCTTTTTACTGCCATTTTAGGAAAAATGTATTTGCTACCACGAAGAACCTGGAATTTTTGATTCGTGGAGATCAAATTCCACTTCGTTAACTTCGATTCACTCAACACTAATTATGGCAAAGATTGAATATTAGGGGATATCTGGAATCAGTAAAGTTAATGTTGCCTTGATGTAATTACCAGAGAATAAAATACAAGCCAGCATTCATGTGAACCTGTTATCTGAGAGGAGACATTTTTTTTCACTCCTAGACAAATTGCCTATAAAGAGATCTCAGCCACGGCTTGACCATAGGCAGGAAGTCTTCTTTCTTGGAAGCCTTAGTGCTCATTTATCTTTAGTCATGGGCAGACTATTCCCTTGAGTTCCTCTGAAGTGTGTAGGTGAGAAACCGCTCTCTCTCTCTCCCAGGGGAACAGGGCTTGTTCTACTAGGCAAAAGAATTAATTAGGACCTAACGATCATGACAGGTACCCGGTTAAAACAAATCCCAGCAATCTACTACGATCTCCATGTCAAAATGATTATTCCATTTTTATGCAAGGTATGGCTTAAACTGCAATGATATCACAAATCTAAAAGGAACACTATACATTTCCTGCATTTTCCACATATAAGCTATTTTTTGCTCTGGGGAGTTTACATGAAAAATTTAATGTAATTTATTTTTGAAGTAAAAGTTAATAATTCTCTTTGCATGAAAAATAAATGCTCCCATTAGAATTGCAGATTTCTTAGTGATATATCTGTACAAAATGATTTATTCTAATTTAATAATGGCATAGATTTTTTAGAGCCTGAGTGTACACTGCTTCTCGTTAAAGCTGTAAAATATTTGTTGCCACTCAGGAATTCTCCAGATCATTATTTTACAAAAGGAAAACCCATTTTGACAGATGAACTCCAGTCATACTGAACAAATCACTGATACTCTATATAATAAGGCCTCCAAAGAGGTGAGCGTGAACTTATTACTATGGCAACCCGAATCAAAACACAGTTTTAGTGAAGATTTCCCTGTTTTACAATGCAATGATGATTGTTTATGATACCGCTGGAACCGTATTCCACAAAGGTTCAAGAAATGAGCTGACAGGAGAAACCCTTTATAGACATTCTTCAATGGCGTATCCTCAAATTATCTATTATTGGACAAACACAGGAAATATGTTGCACAAAAAGGCTTCCTGACTGACAAGCCGAAGAGATGAATAATAGAAAATAAGTTTCATATTATTGTAGCCAGTTTATCAGGTCGATAAATGTTCAAGTGCCTTTTGCAAATCCATTTCACTACAGGAGCCCAAATGCTAACATAGTTTATGCAGAAATAGATTTTTTTAGATGAAGCGTTAAAGGGAATTTGTTATTAGAAAATGTTTTTGGTTTTTTTTCAACAAAGAATTTTTTATGTTATTTTACATTTTCCAAGTCAATATCTATATTTTGAAAAAAAAATAAAAATCCTGCCGTTTTCGCACTGTCCTCTAGAACTAAAGTAGTCTGTACAGATCACTTTGCTGTAGTTATCTGCTTATCATTACAGGCAGGATCACAACGACAGATGTCACCTATATATAGATAACTCAGGACCCACCATTCACAATAAGTGATATCACAGTTTATCTACTTCCTACTGAGCTCCTGAGAAAACTCCCAAAGAGGTCAATGAGCTCGCCTCCTGTCCATTGTGTCTATGGCCCATGGTGCCTACTGTAAAGCATATCTCTAAACGTCATTAAGAACAGCTCAGGCAAGATGCTTGCCCCCATAATCATGTTCAGTAAATTGAATAAAAAAAATCTATGTTCATAAAATAAAAACTGATTAGAAAAAAAAGGATATGTCTCTATCTGATGTTAACTGACAGAAAAAAATATAGTTGAAACATTCGCTTAGCCTCTTTAGGACACATGACGTACTGGTACGTCATGTTGTCCTCGTACTTAAGGACACATGACGTACCGGTACGTCATGTGTTGTTCCGATCACTGCCGATCACGGTATGTCATGTGTTGTTCCTATCAGAAACTTTAATATGCCTAAAATATATATGTTCCCCCCCCCTGCACCCCGGGGTGCAGGGGGAGGTGCGGGCGGCAGTAACCAGCTGTGCCCACTACACAAAAAACAGGACTGTGCAGTTCTGGCACCTACTTCTAATGCCAGATCTAGTCCAGAACAGCTGATTGGCAGCGATGCGGGCTGTTGGCCGATTTAGATATCATATATCACTTAAGTCAATAATATTTGAGCACTGAATTGCAGCATACACATTCTGTGACCTTACTATTCGGTCACTCTAAAGTATATAACTTTTGCAGTATATGTTGATGGCTGCAATGTATATTAATATCATTCAGGCAACTGTAAGGAACTGCATGGCATAGTTCTTCGGGCAAATTATGTAAAGACATGGTTATTTGTCCAGCGTTTAACTGTACACCATATGAGGGTGCCAACAGAAGGCAATGCATGGAGTATCTTCCAACATAAGAAAAGCCCTGGCCTTATGTTCATGCACTGACTCTATCATGTTCATCCAAGGACCATGTTTTAATATTCCACCATGACACAAAATCAGACCTCATATGGTACAGCACATGACAACCTAATTTTAACAAAACTAGAACCAGCCCTGTACCTCACATGGATCCAGAGATTTCCCCATTCATTGCTCCAATTGCTCTGCTAGATTGATATCAAGCTGGCAGCTCAAAGGGAATGTACTTTCTGCTGCACCTCAGGGGGCGTGTCATTTCTGCTACAACTCTATCCCTGTCACAGCTCAGGAGGCAGTTGAAGGCTGAAACTGATCATGTGCGGCCTTCTCAGTGAGCCGGACAAAGAAATAAGAAATAAAACAAACAGCAGGTGGCGCTATACAGATTCATTTTATTGAATATTTCACTGGCTATACTAAATTTTTACTTACATGCAATTACAAATGTATTCAGATCCAGGTGCTGGTTTGAAAACTGTAGACTATTTTTCACGGGACAACTCCTTTATTGGGGTTGTCCCATCATAACAACTTATCTGTCTGATGGGGGGAGTCTGACTTCTGGGGTCCCCACCTATCTCTAGAATGGATGCCCATTATACTCCATGGGGCTGCCGGAGATTGCTGAGCACTTGTTCTTGGCTTTCATCGGTAGGCCCATAGAGTGAAATGGAGTTGTGGACACTCCAGCGTGTCTGCCAGTCCATTCAAGCAGGGAACAGCAATCAGACCCCCAGCAATCTAATAATTATCCCCTATCCTGTGCACAGAGGATAACGTGATATAAGTGGAATACCTCTTTAAATACTATCTAGATTTCACTTTTAAACATAATGAGTCACAACATAATAATGTTGTAAGAAAATGCATATTTTGATTGTTCTTTTCCCTTTTTTTTGTAAAAGAAAAAGAAGTTCAAGTGATGACAGATCTCTTATAAACTTGGTATTTCCTTTTGATATTTGTCTAAAGCTGTAGTTTACTTGTTCAAATTCTGACAAGGTCAATTTATATCCTTATCCTCTGGAGAAAATGAGAACCAATTCCAATAGTGTAGTAAGGAAAATGTGTAACTTGTCAAGGAGTCACTGAGATCTTTAGATACAAAGTGCTACAAGTCATTATTAAGTGTGATGCATTCCTATTAGATAATGTCAGTGACCCTGCTTTATGTTACTACTCTACTAAGTGCTATGTGCAGACCACTGAGATATGACAAAGGCGGCCAAAAACGACTCGCCACCAATTCTCCAATATAACCCATGTAAACAAGCGGGCATGTACCTCGAAGGCTAGGAGATGTAATTTTATTTTGACTGTACACAATTGTCAAGCTCTCTGTCATTAATTATAAAAGTATTTTGTTCTCATTGTTTATGGAGTTATTATTTTGTGACCATGCGGGGAAAAATATCATAGTTTCACACCATAAAAGATTGTGTGAGCTAGGTTACAGCAGGCATTATCTCTCTATTCCCTTTTGACTTATCCAGCGGTTAGACAGTAAATGTAACCAGACCTTTCTGAGCTCAGCAAATGCTCGTTATACTATTAAACAGAGACTAAAAACGGGATGCAGTGCATCAAAATACAATGATGATCAATCGCATTGCCGCTAATAATATACAATTTTTGTATTATATGCTTTGTATCGTGCCATTTACAATACCTTTTGTGCTTAAACAGTGTAAAAACAACGCTGGAGATGATGAATAATGTAAGACTTTGTGGTGAAGTACATATTGAATGTCATAGGTGAGTGAGTGAGCTTATTTGTTAGACACCAGCAAACCTCTAACATTTTGTCAAAAAATAAAAATAAAGAATTGAGTCACTGACCACATATCACCATCCTTGTCAAACCCTGATGGGTAATGTCCTCACTGGTGGAAGTGGAGATCTGGCTGGAGGGGCAACAAGCACCATTCTTTTCTGTAAAGATGGCAAAACACAAAACCATAATGGGTGGGGGGAAAGTTTGAGCCCCTGCTCTTCCATATATTCCATTGGAGCCAGGAGTGTAGCTAAAGGCTCATGGGCCCTGGTGCGAGAGATCAGCTTGGGGCCAACTTCTCTCAATGCTTTGTGGCCAGGGGGCAGAGAAGCACATAGTCGTCATGCTGCCTGAGGCAAAAAATGAAACAGCAACCCCCCCCCCCATGCCAAATTTTTGACCTACCCCTTCCCTCCAGCCAGAGGTGTAACTTGACCAGCATGTACTTGATATAATACCGGTGTCTTCTTATGTGACACAAGGGTCTTTGGGCCCCCTCAGGCTCCTGGGCCCGGTAGCGACTGCCACCTCTACACCCTCTATAGCTAACATTTCTCATTACATAATATATACAGTTGCCAAGCTTGCCAACTCCAGAGTTTACATATCTATCTACAGATGTAGCCGAGCTTAAATTGACTTTGATAACACATGTCAGAGTGTTATGTCATGACAAAAACTATTAAAGGGGTATTCTCATCTTAATGATCACTGTTAAATCTGTTAATGATTTGACAGTGATCATTTTTCTAAATACATGTTATTACCCAATTCCCATCCTTTTTAAGAAATTAGTCCCCTCTTACCTAATGTTGTCTTTGGTCTCCCCTGGTTACGGCCACCTCTCCTATCGAATCCTGCTGGGCCGTGCTTGCGCAGAAGACTCTCTCCTGGCCGGGCCGCGCAATGTCCTTAATGCTCACGCCGCCGCGCATGCGCCATGATGAGATCTTCCTGGCCAGTATAGTACAGAGCTGCGAACGCGCACGTCGACTCTGTACTATACAGGCCAGGAATAAGTCACCATGGCGCATGCGCGGCGACGTGCGCGTTCAGGACATCGCCTGGCCGGGAGAAAATCTTCAGTCTTCTGCACAAGCGCGGCCCGGCCAGTAGAAGAATCCAGGAAGTGAACGTCGTGCTCAAGGAAGGTAAGTATGAAAAGGGAAGATGAGAATACCCCTTTAAGTCAATTAACATTTTTAACATCTTGATTAACATCAAGTTTAGCTTGGCTGCATCTGTATCAATCTATCTCCTATCCATCTATATCTATCTATTACTATCTGATAGTGATTCTATCACATCTATCTATCTCATATCTATCTATCACATCTATCTATCTATCTATCTATCTATCTCATATCTATCTATCTATCTATCTATCACATCTATCTATCTATCTATCTATCTATCTATCTATCTATCTCATATCTATCTGTCTCACATCTATCTATCTATCTATCTATCTATCTATCTATGCATAGCCAAGCTACAAAACGAGGTTCTTTCCGTATATCCTACACATATGGATTCTCGAATCATGAAGATTACACTACAAGCAGGAATTGTTCTAGCCCTGAAACTTCAGATAAACTATGTATTTTATTAGAATACCTGGAGAGCAGCGTTCAGTCTTTCTGTGTGTAATAAACTGATGGTCATTGGCTTCGAGCAGATAAAATTGCCGCTGGAACAATTTTGTTTGCTGAATGTCTTGAAGCGCTGACACCATAACTCAAAATGCCAACACATATGACACCATGGAGCCTGCCAGCATCCTTGTTTGCTGTCATCCTAAACTTATTCTTAAAAAAGTTACCTGCCGTGTGGGGATTTATTAAGGTCTATGTATAAACGCTGAAAAATGACAAACATTTTCATTTGTCTTTAGTGGACTGTCAACTCTGCTCATGCGGCGGACTGTGCTAGTGGAGAGCACATGTCTACACAGGACAAGAAAGCGGTAATAATAACTGGAAATCCAGCTAATCATGTACGTTTCTATTACTAAAATAGGAGCATAAAGAAAAGAAACACAATGGGGTTCATTTATTAAACTGGTGTAAAGTAGAACTGGCTTAGTTGTCCATAGCAACCAATCAGATTCCACCTTTCATTTTCCAAAGGAGCTGTCATAAATGAAAGGTGGAATCTGATTGGTTGCTATGGGCAACTAAGCCAGTTATACTTTAATCCAGTTTTATAAATAACCCCGAATATGCATACAAGACAGATATGATGTCATCACATTCCCAGTGATGTCACATGAAAATTAAATTATGTAACAGGTTACATCATTTATTTGAAAAGCGTAGAATAAAGCTGAATACAATATAGTTGCATCTATTTAAACGGGCACTTCTGTCAGAAGTGTATTCATAGAAAATGTTTAACCCTTTCCCGCCCAGCCCTTTACATGTACAGTGCTGGCCAGGTCTTTAAAGATGGAGCCCATAGGTGAGCGCTGTGTGCGCCGTAGTCACTGGATGCCTGCTGTTTTAAACAGAAGACACCCAATGATAAGGTCAATTGCAGTTTTTTAACCCCTCAGATGCAATGGTCAAATATGACCACGGCATCTGGGAACTAAAAAAAAACTCCTGGGCCTGTAACTGCACCTCCTAGTGAAACTCTGTCATATGTTTATAGTAGATGTCTCAATAGAAGACCCGCTATAAAGTACTCTCAGTGGTCTCAAATATCTATTTACTTTTTACTGAGTATGCCTTATTATTTTAGTTTTAAGATTTAACTTTTATTCTTATCATTTAAAATAATGAAGAGACGACTGAGTTTAGTGAAACTACTGCGCTAGTTAATTAGAGAGAGAGGAGAGAGTCTGATTGACTAGTGCTGGGTTTGAGTAGTGTTCCTATATTTTAGGCCTGTTGTGTATAGGGAGAAAACCTAGTTGATTTGACTAGAAGTCCCTATATCTTAGCCCTACTTGACCTAGTCTAGTCAGTGTGATAGCCTAAATGGCTGTAGTCGGGGCACTCATCTTTAAAAAGACGACCCCCAGCCTCAGGAACCTCGGCCCTGTACTGCAGTCCCTATGCTCTTACCTCTCTACGATTGAAATCCTTTGTCATCCGACGCGTTTCGCCAGGTATGGCTCTTCAGGGAGAAAAGGGGATGTTCAGGCGCTGAAGGCAGTGGCTCTCGCCTGTATTCGATCAAGCGGCAGTGGCGGCGTTGTAATGCTGTGCGTCTCTTTTTATGCGCCTCGCTCCACCCCTGCATGGAATTAACCAATCAGCGGGTGTGGGCTAGACGTACTGGTGACACTCCCTAGCCCACACCCGCTCGTCTCTTCACTATTTTAAATGATAAGAATAAAAGTTAAATCTTAAAACAAAAATAATAAGGCATACTCAGTAAAAAGTAAATAGATATCCTAGTGAAACTCGGGGGAGCCAGATGGTGTGCGTGGCAGCCTCAGTCTGTCTGAATGATCCATGGCTGCCGCAGATATGTTCCTATGGAGACCCTGCCTGTGGCAGGGCTCCATACAAACATAGTGAAATTCTCATAGACTCCAATACTAATGCACTGAAGTCTATAACAGCACCAATCTAGTGATTGTATGTTTAAGTTCCCTAAGTATGAAAATTCAAATCACCCTCTTTCCCCAAAATCTAAATGAAAATAGAAAAAACTAGGCATCACTGTGTGAGAAAACGTCTGTACTATTAAAATATAAAAAATAGTTATTCAATACAGCAAATGGCAGACAGAAAAAAATCTAAATGGTCTATTTGCTGTTCTTTGGCTGCTTCACCTCTCCCAAAGAATTGAGTGAAAAGTGATCAAAAAGTCATACACATCCCAAAATGATAACAATGAAAAGTACAGATCATTCCGCAAAAAAATTAGCCCTCACACAGCTCACTAGACATAACTACAAAAAAGTGATAGGGGTCAGAATATGGCGATGAAAAGAAATTTATTTTTATTTTTTTCAGTTTTAAAACACAAGAAAAACAATAAAAATATGATATTGGGGTAATCATAATGACCTGGAGAATACAAGGTGCAGGTAATTTTTACCAGACAATGCCATAAAAACAAAACCCATAAAACTGTGGGAGAATCGCGTTTTTTTCCCCCCAATTCCACACCACTTTTTTCCAGATACCTGCTACATCTTATGCAATATTAAATAGTGCCATTAGACAGTACAACTTGTCCCACAAAAACAAGCCTCCATACAGCTATATGAATTGAAAAATATAAAAAAGTTATGTCATTGTACTTATCAGGGTAATGGGTGATATCAGGGTAACTAATTGAGTTACTCCTCCCCCTTCCGATTCTGGTCAGAGTAAATGGTCTGACTTAGGCTATATGCACACGACCGTGCCGTGTTTTTCGGTCCGTAAACTGCAGATCCGGAAAACACGGATGCCGCCCATGTGCGTTCCGCAATTTGCGGAACAGAATGGGCCGCCTATTATAGAAATGCCTATTGTTGTCTGCAAAATGGACAAGAATAGGACATTTTCTATTTTTTCTGTTTAGCCGCGGAACGGAGCAATGGATGTGCACAGCATTGAAATGAATGGGTCTGCATCCAAGCCGCAAACAAATGCGGTTCAGATGAAGACCCAAACAACGGTCGTGTGCATGAGGCTTAGAAAGTAAAGTCAGAATGTTTGCCGTGCTGAAAGCCCAAACAAAGGAGGAAGTTAAGAGCCAGGGCAGGAAGTAAGTAGAATACATGGATTGACGTCAAAAGTTCACCCACCAATTTTTTGGTAAAAAAATAAAAAATGACACCGAATTTTCAGATTAAGGCTGTTAATATGTCCGAAAAAATAATAATTATGATAGTGTCCCTTTCAGATTATTCCTCTTAAAAAAGCTGTTAACCTTCAATATGTCCATTCATGTGGTAAGGGAAAACTGCCCGCTCTCCCTGGGATATATTTTCATAAATTCAAATCCAAGTTAAGCAGAGTAAAAAGAAACATAGCACCATATAGCATTGCCGTTGTAAAACACATTGTAATGTTCTTCCATGAATATTCACTAGTAACGAGGCACAGAACAGGTCGTAAGTATATCTTGTCAGCAGATATGCCAAAGGTGAACACTCTGTATAAAACCTTGCAGCCATATACATAGTAATGTATGGAAATGATGGATTAATCTGAATGTATGCAAGTAACAAAAAATATCTCTGTAATGAGTACCTTCGGTGTTGAAATACATTGTATGAAATAGTAAAGGTCGGCATAAAAAGTGTCATTCTTGATTGAAGTAAAGTATTAAAAAAAAAAATTCATTCTTTAAATATGAAATACCAATACTTTTGAAAATATGATTCATTCCTGTCCCGACATCATAGCTAAGCAAATTCCCCATTCGCCGCATTGACCAGAGTCACCTCAGTGATTGTCCCTCACCACACAGCCAGTCATGAAGAAGACATTCACGGCCACTGCTTATCATATCAGAATTTTTGCCACAAATTTGCCACGTTGTGGACATACCCTGGGCTACTCAGCTCTCAACATAATTACACAATAGATAAGACTGAAAAAAGACAAATCTATTAAAGGGGTTGTCCCATGAAAAATATCTTACACTTTTTAAACCAGCACCTGGATCTGAATACTTTTGTAATTGCATGTAATACAAATTTTGTTTAGCTTCCGAGTTATTCAATAAAAATCCATCTATATAGCGCCACCTGCTGTTTGCTCTCTTTCTAATTTCTCTGTACTGCTCACTGAGACGGAAGCACATGTTCAGTTCTATCCTCCAGCTGCCACCAGCTGCAGCAGAAAGGACACACTTCTGAGAAAGGACATGCCCTCTAATCTGCCAGCTTCATGGGATAAGCCCTTTAAGTGCCATATACTGTATAATTCAACTGATCCAGAGGAAGACAAAAAACATGTGATGCAGATGCCCATTGTCCCATATTAGGCCTCATGCACACGACCGTCCCGTTTTTGCGGTCCGTGTGCCTTACGCAATTTGCGGAATGGAACGGGTGGTCTATTGTAGACACGCCTATTCTTTTCCGCAAAACGGACAAGAATAGGACATGCTATATTTTTCGGCGGGGTCTCAGAACGGAGCAACGGATGCGGACAGCACACAGAGTGAATGGGTCCGCACCCGAGCTGCAAAAACTGCGGCTCGAATGCAGAACCGAAAAACGGTCGTGTGCATGAGGCCTTAGGGGTAGAAATTCAATACTGTATCCAATTATGGCAATAAAAAAAAAATCCTCGGATCAACGTCCCCGTAGCTTGTGCTATCAATACTGTCATGGAAGACATCCAAAGACATCTGTGATACAACCATCACAGAGTCAGGTGTCAGTCATATAATCTCACTGATGATGATGATGAAACCTTTTTATATGCAAATGCCTAAAAGTATTCGCAATGGTGGTCATTTATCAAACTGGTGTAAAGTAGAACTGGCTTAGTTACCCAGAGCAACCAATCAGATTCCACCTCTCATTTTTCAGAGCTCCTTTGGTGGAATCAAATTGGTTGCTCTGGGTAACTAAGCCAGTTCTATGTTACACCAGTTTGATAAAAGACCCCCTATGTTCCATGTCTGGTCTAACTAGTGACTTTGATAGAGACAAAACAATGGGGGAGATGTATCATTTCTCTTGCACCAGAAAAGTGTCTTTAAAGAGTCGCAAGCTGTGTGGTTGTGACTTTGTAAATGTGACTTTTTGGAAAAAGTCACCAGTGCATCTTTTTTTCGGTGCCCTCACCACTAAGCCAAAAGGGAGCGTGGTAAGGGAGAGGAAGGGACGTGGCCAACAGCTGAGAAAACTGGTGTATCATCATTAGGGCTCATGCACACGAGGTTGTTTTGAAGTTCGTTTTTCACGGATCCGTTGTTCTGTATCTGAGGGGTTTTTTTTCTCTGATTTAAGTCCTCTTTCGTTCCATTATTGCACAAAACATATCCGTATGGTTTCCGTATTTCATCCGTTTTTTGCGGATCGGAAACAGAAACGGCAACTTATTAATCACCAAACACATGAGCAATATGGGCTGGGCATAGCATTTCTACAGTATGGATCCGCAAAATACGGATTGTACCCGGCAGATGCCGCGTTCATAGCTGGTCGCACCACCTGACAGTAATAACACAGTGTAAAATAAATTAAAAAAATTAAATCATGCATGAAGAGCCGGCTGCCGCCATCTTCATTGAAGATCTCGCACGGCCTGTGATGACATCATCATGGCGGCCAGCGTGGTGACGTCATCCATCACCACCCATGGAATTTCGTGCTAGATCTTTAATCCAGAGTGGCCAACTCGTCGCGATGAAATGGATGAGCTAAGTATGATTTTTTTTTTTATTTACCGCCATTCTGGAAAAATCTATTTGCTACCACAAAGCACGAGGAAATTCGAATTTTCCCTGAAATTCGGATTGAAGTCCACTTTGTGGACTTCAATTCGCTCAACACTAATCACCACCATCCCTGGAGGATCAAAGCCCAGACCACAGATGGGGAGCAGGGGGCCTTCTGCTGCAGAGCAGTGGTAACTTATGATGTGACATGCAGATTTATGTCACATCAACAATAAATTAGAGGCTATTGCAAGTGTTTTGGCTAACTCGTAGTAAAGCATTTGAAAATGTGCGATCTGAGTGTCTCCGGGTCCATCAGTTTATAATCACAACCTCGTAAAGTAAGTTGTAAAGGAGAATAAATTCCACTGCTCTCTTTAAACTCTCTTTTAGTGACCCTGCATTACTTTTTGAAGCAAGGCAATTTATTTAGCCTTTTATATATTATACATCTCGTTGTATTTCAAAAGGTGATAATGTGTGATGCTCTAGTGACGCTGAGATTTCAGCAGCTTGATATATTGGAGGCTGTTCAGTGGCCCCGGCTTAATTAAACATGCATGTGTATTTTCAAATGCAATCTTTTCTGCTTGTTGGGTTTTTGACAAACCTCCAAACAGGTCCAGGTGGAACTACGCATGTAAACATGCTTGTTAATGCAATCTTGAAACACTCAAATTAGCACCTCTTGACAGTTAATATGCAAGCTATGGGATTGCTGTTATTGGTGAGGACGCTTAACCCGTCTCTGTCCAACTTCAGACAACATTTTGTGATTAGCAGCTAAATTTAGTTAAGATATAACAAACAATCCTATAATATAACCTGGCACTAAATAAGAGGTAACTGCTTCCTGATAAAAAAAATACTCTAAACTACTGAATAAAAGTGCTACGTGCCGTTTTATACTGCTTTTGAAGCCAAACTGAGGAGTGGATACAGAAAAAATTTGGAGAAGTAGAACCTTTGCTTTATACGTCTCCTCTAGAGATGAGCGAATTAAATCCCTTAATAAAAACCTTCTTACCTCCTCCATTTGCTTGCAATGGGCAACCAGCCGCTATTTTGATTAAAGATCTCGTGGGCGAAATCCCGTCTGGCTGGCTTGATGATGTAATCTTGCTCTGCACGAGATTTCGCGCCAGATCTTCAAGCAAGATGGCGGCGTCTGGCCCGTCGCGAGCAAATGGACGTGGTAAGTTTGATTTTAAAAAAAAATAGTTTTTACACTCAGATGCAGCGATCACGTATGAACGCGGCATCTGAGGGGTACAATGACGGGGGGCAGTGCTATCGTAGCTGCCTGTCATTGCACCCACTACTTAAAAAATGCTCTTTATGATGAAGTAATTTGTCACAAAGCAAATTTTTTTTTTTTTATTCTGCGAATCAGCCGAATCGAACTTTTGACAAAAATTGCTCATCTCTAGTCTCCTCCCTTTATGGTCCAGTCCTTTCATTGACGTAAAAAACTGCATTAAAAAATAAAACCGAAACTCTGAGGGTTTTAAATGACCTATGCCACTTATAAGTGACCATATATCTACTCTACTACCCTCAACAACCCTTCTCAGCCAGAATGGAATACATTAGAAACTGCCTGGCAGCTATAGATTCCATATAACCCCATACATGGAGGTAACTTAGTATGCTCAGATCTAGAAACCACTACAAACAAGAAGAAATGGACACCACCAAAATATAATAACTATAAAATCAATGGCATATGTCAGGTTAAAAATGACTCATACATAGTAACATAGTTTATAAGGCTGAAAAAATACATTTGTCCATCCAGTTCGGCCTGTTATCCTGCAAGTTGATCCAGAGGAAGGCAAAAAAAAAACTGTGAGGTAGAAGCCAATTTTCCTCTCTTTAGGGGAAAAAATTCCTTCCCGACTCCAATCAGGCAATCAGAATAACTCCCTTGATGAACGATCTCTCTCTAGTAGCTATAGCCTGTAATATTATTACGCTCCAGAAATACATCCAGGCCCCTCTTGAACTCTGTTAGTGAACTCACTATCACCACCTGCTCAGTGTTAGGCCTCATGCACACGACAGTGTTTTTTCACTGTCAGTGATTTGGCTTCAGTGGTCCGTGTCCGATTTTGCTTCAGTTGTGTTTTCCTTGTCTTCCTTTTTTTTTGTCTGACAGGGGGAACAAAAAAGGAAGGTTAATGAAAAGAGTAATTGTATTGCACCAAGGTCTTGTAGAAAAAAACTGACGCGGACACGGATGACATACCAGTTGTGCATCCGTTTTGTTTGACGGACCCATTGACTTGAATGGGTCCGTCCTCCGTTTTTCCACTGACAAGAATAGGACAGGTTATATTTTTTTGATGGACAGAAATCACAGACGCGGGGAAAAAATGGAGGACTATCAGTTTTTTTTCACAGCTCCATAGAAATGAATGGGACCTCCGCTAAACTGTGAAAAATGACGGAACGGACGCGGATGCACACAACGGTCGTGTGCATGAGGCCTAAGTGTTTTACCATTTAGTAAGTACGTGTGACTTGCCTTATTTCTTCCCATGTGCATAACCTTACATTTGTCAGTGTTAAACCTCATCTGCCACTTATCTGCCCAAGCCTCCAATCTATCCAGATCGCTCTGTAGTAGTATACTGTCCTCTTCCGTGTAAATTACTTCACACAGTTTAGTGTCATCTGGAAAATTTTATATTTTACTGGGCAAGCCTTCTACAAGATCATTAATAAATATATTGAAGAGAATAGGGCCCAATACTGACCCCTGAGGTACTCCACTAGTGACAGTGACCCAACCTGAGTATGTACCATTAATAACCACCCTCTGTTTTCTATCATTGAGCCAGTTACTTACCCACATGCAGACATTTCCCCTCAGTCCAAGCATTCTCGTTTTATATACTAACCTTTTATGTGGTACAGTGTCAAATACTTTGGAGAAGTCCAGATATACAACATCCATTGATTCGCCGTGGTCAAGTCTAGAACTTCCCTCCGCATAGAAACTGATTAAATTAGTTTGACATGACCGATTCCTCATGAAGCCATGCTGATATGGTGTTATTTGCTTATTTTCCTTGAGGTGCTCCAAGATAGCATCTCTTAGAAAACCTTCAAACAGTTTACCCATGGCAGATGTTAAACTTACCGGTCTATAGATTCCGGGCTCTGTTTTTGGACCCTTTTTGAATATTGGCACCACATTTGCCATGCGCCAATCCTGTGGGACATTCCCTGTCATTATAGAGTCCTTAAATATCAGAAATAAGGGTCTGGCTATGACATTACTTAATTCTCTTAGGATACTGGGGTGTATGCCATCTGGTCCCAGAGATGTGTCTATTTTTATCTTTTTAAGACGCCGCTGTACCTCTTCCTGGGTCAGACAGGGCACATTTAATGGGGAATTTACATTCTGCATTTCATCTGACAGTTTATTTTCTTCGGTGAATACAGTGGAGAAAAAAATATTTAATAGCTTTGCTCCTCTCCTCTCTTAGTTGGCTAGATTTAGCTTTTTTGAAGTTCAATATTTTTGTTCCTACCTGAAGAAACGCTCTTTTGAATGACAATTGGAAGGGTATTGCTTTATGGTCACTATTTCCCAGGTGTCCCCCAACCTGCACATCTGTTGTTCTGTCAGGTCTATTGGTTAATACTAAGTCCTGTGTGTTCATCCCTCTGGTCGGGTCCAGAACCAGTTGGGAAAGGTAAATCTCTTTGGTTATTGCCAAGAACCTGTTTCCTATATAATGGAGAAAAGGCCATTATCTCCATACAGGCCAATGCATAAATGCAATTGTACAAGGATTAAAAATACCATCCAGGGTTAACCAACTATTCAGGCTAAAAGAAAATATCACAGAATGGTGACCAACCCTATACACAATGTGATACTATATAAGTAACCCAATACATAAAGTGAGTAGCACAAAACATTATAAAGAAAGTACATGAATATGGAGAAAGGCCACATAATATCTATAATTATCCATAATAGTGCATAAAAGTGGACTGGTAGATGATTACAAAAAGTAGGCCTTTGGGTTTTTATACTGTAACTGTTGTAGTTTGCTGTATTATGTGTTGAGAATTGTCAATTCACTTTACTACATTTAGTTCATATACATATGAGAACACTTCCTGGACTTACATGTCTGTACCCAGTGTTGGACAGTGATACCTGGGGCCCACCAGTAAAATTCACTCTCGAAACCCACACCAGTGGCATAACTATAAATGTATAAATAGTAAGTGTACTTTTGTTTATAGTGGTTCACCCCTCCTACCACTGTGGTAATGGTGCTCTGCCTAAAAAGCGGTTCACCTGGTCACTTCAAGACAAATCTTTATATAACTAAATAGCCATCTGTATTTCATACGTATATAAATTTTTTTATTTATTTATAAAGGATAATATCATAAAAAACTATCATAAAATATAGTTAAAAAACATACGACATAGAACATCAAACATCAAGCATGGAGCATTTGACATCAATTATAAAGGATAAACCATAAAAGGTGCATGTAGCGACACTGAGTCTGTGGGTGTCGTGATCCAGGTTGTTTCAGTCCTGATATTGCATATGTTAATGATCTTAGATAAGTTAATGGTTTAGACATGCATTAGACGATTTATTAGTAGTAACACATATAGTTGTTAATATGATTATTCAAAAATTATCTGAAATTCCGTCAATTTCCGTCAAGTTATGCTGTATTTTTGCTGACAGTGATTTAAATTGTTAGCTATTGTCAGTCAATCCAATATTGTGATGGTTTCTTTATATGCCCTTAAGTGATGAACAATACAGTATTGTCAAATGGGACACTTGAACAAAGTAACTGTCCGAATCTGGATCGGTTGTTTGTGCAGTATTTCCAAAGAGTATGTCTCTATAGATTGTTAGTGTCACTTCAGTTTGCATAATATTGTGGGTTTGTAGGTATTAGATTGTCTCTACTTACAAGAGACTGGGTTTCGCTTACTACAGGGGCGTCCCACCTGTAGTACAGCTACTCACCCGAAATACAGATGGTGAGTGCCTGCTCTTTAGTTATATAACTAGAAATTACTGGGCCCCACAGCAAATTTTTGAAAGGGGCCATCCCCCAAGGCCATCCCCCAAGGAACCTTCTCAAACTCCCCTCCTCCCATGTAACCCCCACTCCTGTGGCTATTAAAAATTACTCTCTCAGATGAGGCCCAACAGCCTCTGTCTGTCCGTTTTCTACAGTGTCTCTGTATATAATGTAATTCTATAATGCTGTTGAGGGGGTCCTGACAATAAAAATCTTGTAGTCTTCATCCTGGGTGGGCCCCTTCTGAGTTCAGTCCCCAAAGCAACTGCCTTCCCTACTTCCCCTTTAGCTACACCCCTGAGGCCCACTGTACAATGACATGCAAATACTGTTGGCTCACGTTGTGACAGACAGCATCAAGATGCTACAACATGCTTATGGGGGTCTCTGCAGTGACTTCGAGAGGGCAGGTCTTTGATGAAGGATGATACTGGCTGGCCTGTTTACTTACAAGTCATCTCAGCCACTTAATGTATCTGTAATAATAAACTATAGTATCTTCAGTATATGTCAGGGGTGCACAACCTGCGGCCCGGGGGCCACATGCGGCCCTTGATACCATTCTATGTGGCCCCCAACCATCTGGTAACAGACATGTATGCCTATGTCTTGTGGCTGCTCTCATGTATTTTTCATGTATTTCTCCCATTAGATGGGAGTCCTGAAGTGTAACTAGACATTAATGGTATATAATGTGTGTTCAATATGCCATAAGTACAATATTTCAGTTGTTAATACACCTTTAAATTTTAATTTCGGCCCTCGTCATTGGTTCAGTCTGGCAATGTGGCCCCCAACCAGGAAACGTTGTGCACCCCTGGTATATGTAGTGCAACCAGTCTACTGTATCATGTGTCACTTGTGCAGGGTATGGGGTCTAGGGGCCGTCTTTGTTCAGGGGCCCTCCAGGATTCACCTGTTCCCTTGTGGGCCAGTCTGAGCTTGACCATACCACCCATGTCTGTATCCCATGTTAACCTGCTTATGAACAGTTGCTAATAGATTGTGCCGTGAGTAATGTCGGTGAGTGCCATGGATTATTGATCTGCTCTTTGCTTCACCACTGGTCGCAGGAGTGGGGAAGCACCCTAGTAGTTCCGGTGTCTAGGAGGGGCGGCTACTGTTTAATTCTATTGGATTTTTTCATATAAACCTAGTCTATCCATGTTAAAATTCTGGTTCGTGGCTGAGGCTTTTACTTTGGGTTGTTCTTGTACTTCAAACATATCTTATAATTGTAGACGATTTACATTTATTTTTGAAGATTCTTCTTGATAAACAAGCTGTGGGTTATTTTGCTTGGAAATAACAAATATGAAAGTTTTCACTCACAATCATTTCTTCACAAGCAAATACTTTATATATACTGTAGTCCCCCTGATGAAGATCTCTTCATGGTCTAAGCCACAGCAGTGACTATCTAGTAACATAATCATGTTAGGGGTGCATTCACACGACCGTATGTATTATGAGATCCGCAAACTATGGATCCTTACAAAATACGGATGACATGTGTCTGACGTCTATGTTGTATTTTTTGCAGACCCATTGGAACAATAACTATTCCTGTCTGCAAAACAGACAAGAATAGGACATGTTCTATGTCTTTTTGCGTGACTATGGAACAGACATAGAGATGCGGACAGCACACATTATGCAGCTTGTTTTTTTGCGAAACCCATAGAAATGAATGGGTCCGTGTGCGATACGCATAAAAAGCCAAATTGATACTGAGCAAGAATACGGTCATGTGAATGGGGCCTAAAGTCTCATTCACATATCCATAATGTAATCCGTGATAAGATGGTCAGCGATTCATCTGTTAAGATGTCCCTGAAGGATCCGTGTTTGGTCCGTGTGTCTGTTTTTTCCTTTCCATGTGTCATGTGTTTCATGGACACTGTACAGCTCAAAATGTATTGCATTGCATCTCCTCCTAATGGTCCGTGAAAGACAGAAGAAACACGGATGGCATCCGTGTTGCATCTGTGTATTTTTTTGGGATCCATAGACTATAATGGGCATTAGAGATGAGCGAAGTTCTTAAAATTTCGATTCGGCTGCTTCAACGAATAAAAAAATAAAAATAATTGCTTCTTGACAAATTACTTTGTCATGAAGCGCATTTATTTTTAAGTAGCAGGTGCAATGACAGAGAACGGCGATTGCGCCACCTGTCATTGAACCCCTCAGATCTTGAGATGAATAATAAAGTCTTTCAGGGGTTGATCAGTAAAAAAAAAAAAAAAATGTAACTTACCTTATCCATTTGAGTGCGAAGAGGCCGCGGCGGCCATCTTGTTTGAAGATTTAGTGCGAAATCTTGAGCGATGCGGGATGACATCATCATGCTGGCCGGTGTGGTGATGTCATATGTCACCGTGCAAAAGATTTTACGCAGAATCTTCAAGCAAGATGTTCACTTCAGAAACTTTGATCCGCTCAAGACTAATGGGCATGATGGAACCACGAATGCCGCCAAAATAAAGCATGCTTTCATACTAAAACCACAGACCTACAGACCATGTGAATAGACACAATAAAATGAATACGTACGTGTTGTTCTTTGGAGAACACGTACAGCACATGTCCGCGAATCACTGACATGTGAATGAGGCATAAGTCTGAACATAAATTCTCAACTTCAAGGTATACATATTCAAGTACTCAGTTAAGATTATAACCATGAACAGTAGACCACTACCCCAACTGCAAGAAGAATCTGTCTTAAATAACAGACATAATAATAAAAGACATTTCAGTTGATCTTGCAGCACAATCGTAAAATGCCTGATTTCACAGTGAATTTCTGCCTGTCTGTTCTTTATGCACGACCAAAAGTCTGGACCAATATACACCAGATTTGTCAAATCTGGTGCTTAGAAAGGTTTTAGACAGGTCTCAGCTCTCTAGAAAGTACGGTTCTTAAGATATTCACAAAAATGCATATATGGTTGCCATAACATGACCCAATAGAAGCTTTCAGGTCTTTCACTCAAAGTCCAATATACACATGGTCATATGACCCTTATTGGCCAATAGAAGTTCACCGGTCCTTGAGTCTTCACCTAACATACACACAGTTTTACACCAGGTTTCCAGAGCAACTCAGTCATTTTTTTTCACTGCCATTATGGATGTCACTGTTAAGAGGGCTGGGCACTGTTGAGGTCACTGTTAAGGGGGAAGAATACTGTGGAGGTCACTGTTTAGGGGACTAAGTGCTGTGGAGGTCACTGTTAAGGGGGCTGGGCACTGTGGAGGTCACTGTTAAGGGGGAAGAGTTCTTTTTCCCTGTCAAAAGCTATGAAATCTGTAAAGTAGGCTTCTGATGGAACATCCAACGCTTGGATGTTGGTATACATACACAAGCTCACATCATTTATTAATGTGAGCACACCTAAAACTTGTCATAGTTTGCTCTAAAGGTTTGGTGAAAATCGGTGCAGTTTGGCATATCTGGGGCAGGGCTCAGCATAAAAAGGGTGAGCCCTAAGATATGCTATTTTGCACCTAAATTCTAGTGTAAAATTCTGACACAAAGTAAGCCATTCAATCTGATATATTTACCTTTGTTTGATTTTTACTTTTTATTGAATTTACTATGTAATAATATACTGTACTATGGAATAAGGTAATTTGGCCATTGCTTACTTGTGACAGTATACAAGATATTAAGTAGATATTAAGTAGGGCATGGTGGCATCGCTAATTTTGGACACCTGTTTGGTTATGGTGTTTAAAATTAGTTTAAGGCCTCATGCACACGACAGTATTTTTTCACGTTTTTGCTTCCGTTGTGCTTCCGTGTGTCCGTGTTCCCGTTTTTTTTGCGGGAATGGTTAAAAAAATGTCATTTTAATATCTCCACCCAGGATACTGGTATAAATCAGGGGCACCTGAGTATGCATTGGTGGCCATTTTCTGTAGTCTTTCCAGAGTACAGAGGTTATTTTGGCTGCTCTCTTTGCTGTATCACCATGTCTGATTCTGAGGACGAGGTCTTGCTGCATTGGCTGGTTTCTCGGCGTTGGGGACAGCGCACTCCTTTGATGAATGAGGAACCGAGTAGAAGGCGACGATTTTGGGTCCATCCGATTGTTTCACAACGGTACCGGAAAGGACACTTCCATACGCTATACCAAGATCTTCGCCGCCATCCGGAGAAGTTCTTTTCCTTCTGTCGGATGTCAGTGGGTACTTTTGATCGATTGCTGTCGTCTCTACGTACTGTCCTTACCTTTATGGACACCAATATGAGGCGCAGCATTACTCCTGAGGAAAGGCTCATCGTCACGTTGAGGTAAGCAGTATACTACTTGTTAAGTTTCAACAGAAATGTGCACTGCTTGTGTTAGGAGTAACATGTGCTCCAAAATGGCTGCTGTGAGACATGTGCTACTGTTTGCTGAAGTAGCATTTCTTTGCCCATTTTTTTTTTTGGGATGTTTAATGGTTTGTTTCTTAACACATTAATCCCTGTCACATGACCTATCATTTTTTGACTAATTTTTACAATTTGGAGCAAGTTGCAAACTTGTGAACAGCTATCGTCCTCCAGACACTCCAAAAATACACTGCACTCGCCAGGAGTTTGTTAAAAATGGTGTTTAATACAGTCAGTCCGCCGTGATTCATCAGGCTGTAACCTTCCTTTCTGAGTTATTAATCTTTCTACAATTTTCGTCCAATACTGGCGAGTGCCGGGGTTTTTTGTAGTGTCTGAATGAAATTGGTCCCTCTGTCAGGATCTCTCTCTGTGTGCACCACCCTGGTCAAAGTCTATGTACCGGTCTGGACCCTATTTTGTATGATTGTGCTGCTGGCAACCCCTGAGATTTCCAGCTAACGTCTTCATCATGCATAATGTTCACATAATTGGGCCCTTGCACAGCATTTACTGCATTTAAAAGGGGCTAAACATAGTTGTTGTCACTTAGTTGTGGTAGTACTGCCCACACCGCAATAGCTGTTAGTGTTTTGCTCGTATACCCTGTTTGTTGTTTTAAAAGTTTAATGCAAGCAAATACATAGGTCAGTGAGGGCGAGCCGTTTTCAGACTGAGTTTTGAACCTGCAACCCTTCAACTACACGTTTCGTGTAATATTTAAATACGCCAATTTACCCTGCAAACTATAGTCCAAGATAGTTTGGCGTCAATGCATTTTATCATTTAGCTTTAATAGGCTGCTTCAATTCAGTGCTGCCTGTCCTTATCATGGTGTGCCCTGTGCTGATCAATGCTTTGTAAAGTCTAAGGTGTATAATGGTTAAACCATAGACTTTTCAAAGGGTGTGTGTGCCCACACACAGGGCCTTGAGTGCCGACTATGGCACCCGTCCCATAGGTTCCCCACCACTAGACATAGGGTGTTTTCAATCCTGTAGTGTATACAGCATTATACTAGAATCCTGAATTTGTTCTTACATGCGATTTGTTGCTGACTGTTTATTTTTTTATATCCTTTTTCCTACAGATTCCTTGCCACTGGGAACTCTTTAGCATCCCTGCATTTTGAGTTTCTTTTAGGGACCTCCACGATCTCGAGAATTGTACGACACACTTGCCATGTCATCTGGCAGCAACTCCGAGAGACGGTGATGCCACAGCCCAAGGTGGACGATTGGCTTCGGATTGCTGAGGGCTTCCAAAATTCTGCGCAGTTACCAAACTGCATCGGGGCAATGGATGGCAAGCACATCCGTGTGAAGAAGCCGCCACACTCAGGGAGCCGTTTCTTCAATTATAAACAGTTTTTCTCGGTAGTGCTGATGGCTGTTGCTGACAGTCATTACTGGTTTATAATGGTAGATATCGGGTCCTATGGAAGCACTGCAGATGCTGGCATCTTTAGTGCTTCTAGAATGGGTGAGCGGCTTTGTGCCAACCAGCTTGCCCTGCCCGAGTCCAGAAGACTGCCCGGATATGCAGGTCCGCCGGCTCCGTTTGTCATCGTGGCGGATGAAGGGTTTGCATTGACTCCACATGTTATGCGGCCCTTCCCAAAGCGTGGTTTGGATGTCAGGAGGCGTATCTTCAACTACCGGTTGACTCGTGCCCGTCGGTATTTGGAGTGCGCTTTCGGGATACTCTCTAGCAAGTGGAGGGTGTTTTTGTCATCCATACAGATGGATCCGGAGAATGCTACCCTGGTGATTCAAGCTTGTGTTGTTCTACACAACTTCACCAGGATTCACGAGGCTTCCTCTTCTCTTGACATGGAAGATCTTCCTACGTCATCAGATTTGGGTTTGGAAAGGACCCTGCATAGACGACCTGGGACTGCAGGCATTGCAGTTCGGGAACTCTTTGCAGACTACTTTATCAGCCCAGAGGGGTCTTTGCCGTGGCAGAGGGATGCTATTCGTGGCAGTTTTTGAAATCTTCTGGGTTCTTTAGTTTTTTTTATTTTCTGGGTAAATTACTATAAATGATTGTGTTAGTTGAGTGTAGGGACTCGCAAGATAATGAGGACCCTTGACGTGGGCTTGCGGGCTGAGATTTTTTGGACATCACATATTTAAACATACATATAACTAAATATTAATGATGTTTCTGTCTAAATGGAATTTTTCAGAAACATCTTGATATTTTGCTCTTATGGTCCAAATTTTTTTCTAATACCTCATCTGCACAGGAACCCTAAATAAAGATGTTGATCGTCCAAATAAAGTGTGGCTTTGTGAGATACAGTGTGTGTAGCTTTTGTTTTAGAATGCATTTTAAAATGTAAATGTTGTGTGTAGTGTGCAAATAAAACAATAGTCAATTATTTGGGACCCAAACCATACTTTAGTAAAATTTTGGGGTCACCCAAAACACAGTCAAGGCTAATTATATAACATCAGACAAATAACATAAAAATAAAGTGCTTGAATAAAAACAACCATCCAAAATTATAAATCCAGAAGGTCCCGAGTGAATGAGCCAGGTGCAAAAGAGGACCGTGGCCTAACCTGGGCCTGTGGTGGTGCCCCAGTTGCTAAACTGGGCTGGTAAAGGGGCTGGCCCACAGAATGAATAGGCCCCTGAGGTGGAAGGTACTGTGGGGGGGGGGGGGGGATAAGAAGGACCTTGGGTGGGTTGGGGAGGGAATGGATATGGTGCAGGATTGGGCTGCTGGCCTGCATTTTCAATGTTTATTTTCATGGCATTTAATTGCCCAATGATGTCCCCATGGTTGGGGCAAATGAACATTTTAATAACCATGTTCAAACAAGCCATGCAGTCAGGCTGCTCATTCTGAGGGACCTGCTGCAGTAGCGGCCCGAGTCCCCTCAACATCTTTTCCTCCTTGCCATCACTCCTCCTCTGGGCCAGAAAATCGATGACGCGTGCGTCAATCATTTCCCGATTCTTTGGCCCAGAGGAAGAGGGAGGGACTTGGCGGCGCCGTCTTGGCTGGGGCTGGACCTGACGAGGTGGACTAGCCAGTGGTAGGGGGTCCTGGGCCTGTGCCGAGTCCTCAGGGTCCTCTATTGGCGTCGCAGCGGGACTTGTGGCGGGGGAGAAGACCGCAGGGGTTTCACTCCCGGCTGTGTTGGATTCCTCCAAGGCTTCCAGACTGTCCACAGTACTGTAATTGAAAGAAACATAAATACAAATATTAACATTTGCTTACATCTTTAAAAAAGTACATTATTTAACTTTGGCGTAAACAGCCATGTGTATCCAAAATATATATACGGAGTGTCAGCAAACATCTGATATTTGATATTACACAATGCATAACATCTTTGATGTGAATAGAGAAAAACATATTTATAATACATTTTAAATGTTACAAAGGGCCAAGTGTGGAAAAGCGATCATGAAACTGAGATGGGAAAACATTGTGGGCCGTTTGGAGCTGTCCAGCCTCAGAAGAGGATTACTCATTCAAGGACCAACCCCACTGCTGAGAATCAGGCCATCTCATCTGTATGTGCCCCAATACCACCATCCAAACATACAAGATGTTATGTTAAAACGGTCCAACCTCATTAAAATAGTCAAAACATGTACCAGGCAACACTTGACCATGGTGGGAGTAGTACTTAAAATGCGGCTGGTGAAGCGTAGTTGCAACATCCTTCTAATCTATTAACATAGGATTCGATTTTTGCAATCTTAGATGTTCAAAGTAAAGAATCCATGTCATGGTTTGTGCCAATCAAAGTTACCAATATCAATGACCAGTCAAATACCTTTTGGCTATCAATTTACCAAACATTAAGTTATTTTGTTTGGGGTAGAGCACACATTTCCCGCAGCCAATTGTATTTTATTTAAAATACCAGTATTCAGGGCTCCAAAAAAATAGGGAGGGATTAGTCAACTTTCTCAATAATCATACCTATCCATAGGATATGTATAAAAGAATATATTGGTGTGTGACCAACAAACGACAAACACAATTATCAACTGTATGAGGGGATAATGCGTGCAGTGTGCCCGTGTCATCTCCCTTCTCTATTCCTGGTCACATTGCAAACATATATGTTCCTGGACCATAAATAAATTGCTTCAACAGGTACAAACCAGAGAGGAGAGGCGCAATCTGCGCACTGCACGTGTCGTCTAATCATACAGATCTGCAGCGGTGGTGCCTGGTGTGACTCACCCCCTGAAATGATGGAGACCACCAACACTAGGCTTGTACAAACTGATGCCCGCCAGCTGATGCACAACTACAACTCCAAGCAGGACTGGTTAGCTTACATCCATTCTTGCATGCTGGGAGTTTTAATTTGAAAAGAGCTGGATGGAGCCAGTTATGACATGGCTGACCAACTGAAAGGATAGGTCTTCTACAGTACAACCCAACTCAACCCATTACTTTCTTGGAAGCTTTTGCTTACCCAGATGCAAATCTACATTTACAACAATAATTAATTTTAAAAGTATCATTAAAATCCATAACTGGCCTTAAAAACTGAAGCTGCCGAGTATAAATGTAGGGCCGTTTCCGCGATGGCCCCTCACCGCTCCGGCCTTTGCTGCTGACCTCCCTGCGGAACTGGTCCCGGCAGCTGGCCCATCTGGTCTTCGTTTGTTTTACTATTAAGAAATGACATATAAGTCACACTTTTAGAAACAACAATAATAAATAGTATAATACATTCAAATTGTTCAAGGAGGCAAAAAACACCTCAAAGAAAAAGAAAAAAGCACCAACATCACCAAATTGAACAGATTCACCAACACATGGTACAGTCATGCTGGGGTGTGGATACTAATGAAGAAGTTCATGATGGAGGAGATGAGTCGTGCAAGCCATTCGAACTAAAATTCATAACAATATGTGAAGGTGACAAGTGTAAGGCCGATTTATTGGCCTGTATTTGTGGGAGGGGCATGGCTGCCTACTTCAACAGCCAGCGTCCCTCTCACTCTGTACGTCGTTACAGCGTTTGATGAGCCGCACCTGGCTTCCCAGTGAGAGGAGTGCAGCATACCTGGATATCCTGATGTCGGTGAGGGTGAGAAGCTGCTTCTCTGCAGCGCACAGTGTTAGGGTCCGGCCGGCGGGGGGGCTCGTTCCCCTAGGTGAGGGGGGGCTCCCCCGCACCGGAGCATAATGCCAGGGAGTTGCGCGGCTCCCCACGCGGTACGGGTGTCCAGCCGGCGGTGGGTCGGCCCCTGGCTGATGGGGGTTCCCCCGCACTGGTGCACTCTGCCAGGGGGCTGCGCGGCTCCCCATGCGGTTATCATGTAGGGACACAGGGGACACCGTGGCCCCGCTCCTTATCTTCGTTAAAGTCTGGCACGGGCCGCCGTGCCGTTAGTGAGGCAGGGATCAGGGATGAGAGAACCAGGCCGTTCAGGGGGAGCAGGTCATAGCCGGTGGCTAGCTTCCTTCTGCCGGCTGCACACAAGGTCGCCAAGAGGGTCATTTAGGCACGGGGGTTTAATTAGTCCATACAGGTGAGTACTAGGTCTCCGGGGAGGGGTGTGTTACAGAGTACTGCACGGTCTACAGACCTGGTCCACCGTAGTAAATCCTAGCTGGGATTGCTGGTCAGGAGCCGAGGTTCACTCGTCTCAGTGTCAAGCCAGTACAGGGGCTTAGTAGGCGCAGCTTGCGGTGGTAGCTTTCCCCCCAGGTTAGGCAATTCTTATTGGCAAGGGTTAATGGTAAAAAAAAAAAAAAATTAAATCAAAAAAAGAAAAAAAAAATCTAAAAAAAATAAAAATAAATTAAATGAAAAAAAATGAGAATTTTTTATTTATTTATATTTTTACTTGTTTGCGTCGTTCTTTACGACGAATGCACAATCCAGGGTTAATGTCTTGATTGTTTTGCTTCTAGGTCCTAACTTGTCTCGGCTACATCCTGATTGTGGCTTATCAGCAAGGTACTAGGGGTACATGTCGGGGGGGGGGGGAGAGAAGTCACAAGCTTGGTTTTCACTAAAGTCTGGCACGGGCCGCCATGCCGTTAGTTAGGCAGGTTTCAGGGGTGGGAGAACTAAGCTTGGTCAGGGTGAGCACCTTATAGATGGTGGCTGCCTTCCTTCTGCCAGCCGTACATAAGGTTTCCCAGGGGGTTATTTAGATACAGGGTGTTATGAGTCCATGCAAGTGATTTATTTTAATTTGCAAAGGGTTGATTTCATAAAAAAAAAAAAAAGATAATAATACTGCCCGCACGTCTTGCATTCTGCCATGGAGCAGCGCGAGCTCCCCGCGCGGCAATTGCGTAAAAGTACAGGGGACAGCATGGCCCCGCTCCTTGTCTTCAACAAAGTCTGGCACGACCCGCCGTGCCATTAGTTAGGCAGGGATCGTGGCTGGGAGAACTAGGCTCGGTCAGGGGGAACAGCTCATAGGCGGTGGCTGGCTTCCTTCTGCTGCCCGTACATAAGGTTTCCCAGGGGGTTATTTAGCTACAGGGTGTTATTGAATCCATGCAGGTGATTACCAGGGATCTTAGACGGGTGTGTTGGGTCTGGTTTAGTAGGGACGGGTTTAAAAAAAAAAAAAAAAGGGAATTCATAGTTGGCGAAGCAAGGTCTCCGGGGAAGAGCGGGTTACAGAGTACCGCACGGTCTACAGGCCTGGTCCGCTGTGAGCAATCCTAGCGGAGGCTGCAGGTCAGGGGCCTAGGTTCGCTGGTGTTAAGCCAGTACGGGGGCTTAGTAGATGCGGCTTGCCCTGGTATTTTACCCTCCCTAGGTTTCCAGGTTAAGTACATTTTAATTGGTAAAGGGTTAATTTGTAAAAAAAAAAAAATATGCTGCTCTTGTTCCATCATTTACGTTTTACACATTCGCAGGGTTTCCTCACGACATGTGCACAATCCAGTGTTGATGCCTTAATTGTTTTGTTTCTAGGTCCAAACCTTGTCTCAAGTTACATCCTGAAATTTGGCAATCAGCAAGGTAGTAGGGGTACACGTCGGGGAGGGGGGAGGAAGCTTGGTTTATGTCTCATGCACCGTCTCACGTCCAGGTCGTGCTGTGTTACTACCGTTCTGCGGTTGTCAGTCCGTAGGTATTCTGAGCAGGTAAGTGCATGGTCACCCTCTGGGTGTCTGTTCGAGTTGGAGAAGGGTTTTGATCGGTCCTTTAGAATTGCCCCCCTTTCAGCGGTGGAGAGTTAGTCCCGATGGGGTGGTCGCAGGTAAGTTTAGCAAGAAGGAGAGACTTATCATTGACCTGTCAGCCCCACATGGTTCCCACGTCCCTAGTCTTAACTCCCTCATTCCTTCAGAGGAAGTGGGCATGAGGTATTCTTCTATTGATAAGTGGAAGGTCCGATACTACTTTTCCACCAAACTCACTTTCTGTTCTAGGAGCAGCCCGTGGCTCTTTGATCAGTTGGCTCAGGCCTCCATTGCGTTTTAGAATATAAGGTACGCTCTGAATTTGTTATTCATTACTTCCTGCTGATCTAGAGGCCAGGGTCAGCCCCCTTAGGGCTGGGGAGATTGTTGAGCTGGTGTCCCAGTTAGGTGTCCCGTCTCCCCCAAGAGACCTGCTAGCTCAGGTTTTGCTGCTATTTTGGCACCCACTTGGTCGCAGGCGAGTGGCCTGCTGAGGTGAGACAAATCCCAGGTTTCCTGGAAACCTCAGCACTTTTCGAGCTGTACCTCATTGTGGTGGCCGCCCGTGTTTGGGGCAGCAGCTGGGTAAATCGCACGGTTTTGTTTGTAACCGACAACGCTGTGGTGGTAGATATCTTAACCAATGGGTTGTCTAAGTCGTCTTATGTCATATGTCTCTTGAGACGTCTAGTTCAACTCTCCTTGCGACATCATTTTTGTGTTAGTAGTACGCATGTGCCAGGTTCTCAAAATGTGGCAGCTGATGCTTTATCGAGGGCTAATTTCTCCCTTTCCGCAGGTCACGCCATAGGCGGATGTTGTGGGCGCTACCGTCCCCCTTCAAGAGTCACTAATACTGGTTTAAATGGTCACTTTCGCCGTATACAACTAGGGCGTATCGCACTGGGTGGAGGGCATTTGCAGGTTTTAGGGAATATGCCCTCAAAGGGAGTCCAGTTTGTTGAATACATCCTTGCCTTCATTGGCTACTGCCACTCGGAGCTCAAGCTGTCCCACAACACGGTGAAGTCCTACTTGTCGGGGGGGCAGCATTTCCTCTCTGTCAGTCATCCTGAACGGGCATCGGCGTTCTCTGTGCATGCTGTCAAAGCTACGTTGAGGGGTTTGAGCAGATGTGGACCAGGAGACCAAGTACGCAGACAAGCTGTTACTGGACTGCTTTTCGTAACCTATCTGACATTCTGGATAGGAACCTTTCGGGGTTTTTGCCCAGCCTGGTGCTTAAATCCGCTGTTTATTTAGCCTTCTATGGTTTCTTGAGGCCTGGGGATAGTAGCAAGTTTCTCACAGTCAGCCAGTTGGTCCAGGGTCCCGAGGGTTACGTGCTGCTGCTGAGGACATCCAAGACCTCGCAGACAGGTCCCCCAGTCCCAACGTCCTAGTTCCCTATGTCTCATCGATGGTGCCCTGTCAGAGTTCTTCATCAGCTGTAGGTTCAGGCCAGATAGTCCACTATTGCCATTCGGGGTGGCACCGCTCGCTTCTCACCAGTTCATGTCTCACATACGCTCCTCAGTTGCCAGTTTGGGCGGCGACCCAGCTACGATCTCAGGACATCTATTCGTATAGGTGCAGCATCCACAGCCTACAAGAATCAGGTACCAGCGCATGCCATCTAGAAGTTGGGTCGTTGGCGCCCCTCGTGTTTTAGCCACTATATACCTTACCCCAAAACGAAGATGTCAATGGCTTTCCAAAGTCTGGTTTTGTGATCTATGCTGTAATAATTACTCCTGCTACTCAGTATGTCTTTTGCCCTCTTTCAGGTGTCCCTACTACGGCGCGGTTGCGGCATAACTCTAACCGCTTAGGGGCAGGGTAGTCTCAGGTGGGACGGGGTGCATTCTCTTGGTTGCCACGACCACAAGTGTAAGGCCGATTTATTGGCCTGTATTTGTGGGAGGGGCATGGCTGCCTACTTCAACAGCCAGCGTCCCTCTCACTCTGTACGTCGTTACAGCGTTTTCCCCACCCACCCACCCTTACTATCCACTACTCTTAAAGGGGATGCCCTCTTTCAGGTGTCCCTACTACGGCGCGGTTGCGGCATAACTCTAACCGCTTAGGGGCAGGGTAGTCTCAGGTGGGACGAGGTGCATTCTCTTGGTTGCCACGACCACAACTGTAAGATGCTCAATTACAAGGACACGTCTCACCCATAGAAAAGTACCCAGACATGTGATTACACATGAGTACTGTATGCTGTAGCAAAGGAAGGGACAGCCATATAAAGTTAGAAATGGCGTGGTCTGGTATTTATTAGACGTCTCATTTAAAAACCATGTACAGGCCTTTATGCCAAATGATGGTGTTCAAAAAAAATAACATTATTGTGACCTCAGGGAGTTTAAAACTACATCATTTTGCCACACAGAGGACAAGGACAGCAGAACTACATTGCTATCACTTACCTAAATCTGCTCGGCCTCGGCTATCTGCTTTGGCCCATTCAGTACTCCTCATGCTGCGGGCCACTTGCTCCCATGCAGCATCTTTACGCCCTCGGTCCAAATACGAATTGGCTCTGGTATCCCAGAGCTCTGGCCTCTCCTGGACAAGGGTTATAAGTTTCTCCACATTCCACCGTGGCATGGTTGCTGTAGAGAATCTAAAATGTCTGCCTCACCACACAGAAGCTGTTAGGCACAGGTGGCTAGAAATTAGCATAACCAGTGACCTAATACTTCCTGTATATTTTTTTTTACAATTCATTGGCACAAGATTTGGCAGACAGTTTGGCCATGGCAAAATTATTAAATAAAACGGGCGCGGGCAATCGGGTGTGCAACCGCATATTTTCACGGTCCCATTGACTTGAATGGGGCCGCGATCCGTTAGCCGTGAAAAAAATAGGACAGGTTATATTTTTTTCACGGCCTGGAAACAAGGGTCACGGGCGCGGTGTAAAAACGGTGCAGAAGCCGATTTTTCAACGGACCCATTGAAAGTCAATGGAGCCGCAGAAAAACACGTCTAACGGCACAACGGCCACGGATGCACACAACGGTCGTGTGCATGAGGCCTAAATCTAGCTATAAACATTATTTGGGAGACTAACAGTCAATTGTAATTATCATGTATTTATATTGTTCTGAAGAACATCAAGTTAATACCGGGAATAATACTGCTTTTCCTATATTATTTAGTATGTAAAAATGGATGTGTTGTAAGGCTAGAAATCTAATGCTAGCTTACTAATAACTCAGTTCTTCTGTATTATGGAACTGTAGGCACTGTGAGGGCAGCTGTATTGTGTCCACATGAAGCACCATCATTTTGTCACGGCCATGGCTATGACCGTGACTCCTGAACTGCATGCGGTTGTCAGCGGTTTTGTTTGGTTGTCAATCACAGGTGAGGGCTTTGGTTTTTGCCTCACCTGTGGTTGCCGCTGGCAACAGTTTTTATGTGGCGTGTCGTGGCTGCTTGCTGTGTTATGAGTGCGGTTCCACTTGCCAACTTGTGTGTTTGGTGTGCACTTCCCATGTTTGGTGTGCACGGGGTTGTTTGTCTGTTCACTTCCCCTTTAAGTTGCTGTCTTCCCTTCCCTGGTGTCGGAAGGGTTAACTCCCTTTCTGTGTTGTGTGAGACACTGGGTGTGTCTGTGTGGGTGTGGCCTCTCAGGCTTATTTAGTCTCTGTGTTTGGCATGGCTCAGTGGGTTGCTTCAGCCATGCTTAGCTGGAGCAGCCTCCTGTGAACTCCATCTGCCAGTGGGGGCCATCCTTGTGGTCATACTGTTTTCCTTGTTTTTCTGTGCAGCTATGGATCTGGGTCCCTGTGTGTGGATGCGTTGTGATCTTCCATTTGCTAGCACAGGGATCCAGTCAGCAAGGCTGTGGCAGGTAGGTGGAACTGGTTCAGTTCCCCTGCCATATCCATAGATCTGTTTGTGTTCCCCCTTTTCCCTGCAGCTTGGCCAGTGAGACTCCTGTTCCTCCGTGTCCAGAAGGAACAGGTCGTCTTACCCTTCACTCCTAGTTCAGGGACCGGTCGGAGGGTGAGTAGGGATCCGAGGTTCCTGAGCATGGGTCCTCCTACCTTAAAGGTCGGCCAATGCAGCTAGGAGTTAGGGTCAGATTAGGGATGCGATTAGGAGGTGACCTGCTCCCTAATTCTGTCGTCCTGGCCGAGCAGGGGTTAACATCATCTGGCATCGCACGGCTGAGGATTTTCCCCGTCCTCAGCCGTGACACATTTCTTCTAGAGGCTATGCTTCTAGAGCAGAATACCTCTGTGAGATGGCATGATTTTTACATGTGGATCTATTTGAAAAAACTCCATGTGAAGGCATATGAACTCATAAGCACACAATGTACAGTATGGGCCCATAGAATTTAAAGTATTAAGATTAGTAATTAATATTCATAATACAAAGTCATACCACACATACTCCATGTGAATTTTCGAAAACCCTATTGTTTCAATAAATATACAGCACAAATGCAAGATAAACTTTATTGCCTAATGCAAATTTGTGCTACGAAAAAAATAATAACTTCGATTTTAGGAAGGAAGCAGATTTTGCCAATAAAACCACCACCATCGCTACATAACCATGTAAACCCATAACTTATGAATCAATCTTTCTACTTGAAAACTGACTCAACAGTAACCTTTTAAAGGGATTGGTGAACTACATTTTTTAAAGGCTCACAATGATGTAAAATAATAAAATAAGTCATTCTCATGTTACTGAAATCCTGCCCTCCCACTCTGACTCTTCCAAGTTCTCCACCAGTCTCTAATTCCTGGTCCCTCTTGACACACAGGAAATAACCACTCAGCCAATCACTGGCTGGTGTGGGTCACCACAGCAGCCAGGGATTGGTTGAGTGGTTTATTCCTGTGTGTCGAGAGGGACCAGGAAGAAGAGACTGGTGGAGAACTTGGAAGAGTCAGAAAGGGACCAGAAAGTGGAGACTGGCGAGAGACTGGAAAGCAATGGAATTGGAACCGCAGAGGAACAGTATGGTGAGTTTGAGAGATGAGCAAATTAATTTGTACAAATAAAATTCTTAAAAAAAAATCTGCCTCCTTGGGGATCGAGGGGTTGACATCTTGGTGAACCCAGAAGTGGAGTGGTGCACAGTCAGCATCTGCACTGCACAAGGCGAGATGGCCCTGTCAATTAAGGGAAAGGGGGAAGCCTCTTGAGCAATGGGGCCAGCCCCTCGCTTCACAAGGAAGCTGATTTTTTAACAAATTCTATTCATACACATTGATTCACTTATCACTAGTTAGTATGCCTTATGTTATTGTGTCACACTGTTGTGAAACATAAAAAAAAAAATATCAGCCTAACAACCCCTTTAATAAAAGTATAAACAGTAATATATGATTATGTTTAACCGATAAGAAGAAAATAAATAATCCATAAAATCTTAACTTTATTACCAATATTCCCATCTCTGTGTATGGCAGGAGCGGTGAGCTGTGTTTCTTCGCATTGCTCTATTTTTATCATATAGTAGAAGACGTTATTCCTAAACACAAAGTCAGTGATTTAGGATGATTTGGAATGAACTAAAATATTTTCTTACAGGTCAGAACATCGTGCTGAAGTCATGACATATCACATTAAGCTGCTAAATCAAGCCTAATACACTCTGCTATCTTGAGGTGCACAAACACTTTGAAATCAAACCTTGTAGAAGCTGTCTTACTGATCTTTAATGGATTTTTAAAGATGACAAGGAAGGAAATGGGAAACTAAAGCAAAGAAAGACAAAAAAATCCCTTAAGGAGCATTCTGAAGTAAATCAAGAGCAACTGAAAAGTGAACTGTTTGAGCCCAGGGATATCTTGGGTTTTATCAGCCGGACACTTTCTGCATATTGCGTCCCTGGACACCTTTCCTTTGGGCATGCTTTGACACAGCCAGGCACAGAAAGATGAACTACATCACCTGAAGAGCTGTTTGAGGGCTAGAGAATTGCTCCCAATGCAGCTAAACTCATGCCTTATTACCACTTTTCCCAACCATTTGTATACCGCTAACTCTAACTCTTCCAGACGGAACAGCTATGGCTACTTAAGTGGAACACTGTAAAATGAAGGAATGCTTCAATTTTTATTTAATATGTGAAAATTCAAATCTGCACAGAAATGTACAGTGTGCAAAAGAAAAAAAATCTTGGTCTAAAAATATCAATATAGCTGCAAATTATTGTGTAATATTTTTTAGTGTTTTATTTTTCAGTTGATTTTTACCCTTTACAATGAAGAAAAGAAAAATGCTGCTACCTGAAAACTGAGCAAGCTAGCTGCTGTTAACAGGTGTTATTACTGCTTTACAGTATATGTATTCCAATTATAGCTTGCATAGTTACATCATAATGCAACCATAACCTAGGCCAGGATCTGGTTTTGAATGGATCCTGACTAATCCTGATGGACCATTTTGACTTATTGGCGCTATCAGATTTCCAGTGGGTTTTGTGCACATTTGACTTTGGGAATTAGGGAGTCCCAGATGGTATGACACAAAGAAGTCAGTGTGAATTGGTAGCAGTACATGGAAACTTGATGTTCAGTAACACATGAACAATAATAGCATACAATAATAAGCAATAATAATTAGTAAAGAAGCACTCCAGTGATTTTTTTGAAGATTACTATTAGGGTGGATTCGCACTAGCGTTATGTCATTCCGCTATAGGTTCTGTTTATAACGGAATATAATGGAATGACCAGATGGAATGAAAAACAGAAGCCTTTAGGAGGCATTCCATTTTGCTCCGTCCTAATAGAAGTCTATGGGCAAGCATAATGGATCTGTCTGGTTTCCGTTATGCAAGACGAAAACAAAGTCCTGTCATACAGGACATTTGAAACTGTCTATTAGATGTAGTAAAGTGTATAAACAGATTGCTGGACTGACTTTTCTAGAAGGCACAAGCACCAATCAAAATATATAGGGCACTGTATGATGCTTTATGTGGACAAGATGGGGAGGGCTGATAAACTTTGCCCACTGGAGGCAGAACCCATTGCAGAGAAGGCAGGAATGTGTACAGTGGCATCATGGGATCTGTAGTTTAATTCTTTAGTTCATGTGGCTATGTGAACGTGCACTAAAGAGTCTATCCACTGAGTTGAGATGCAGAAAGAAAAATCCAAGATGGCTGTGGTGTGTGAATAGTTTGTATGCTGGAAATACTGTGTAGTCACACGACCTCCAGTTGAAAATAACTGTAGTCAACATAGAGTTATGAGGGTACCTGATCTTATAAAAAATAAAATAAAGACCACTGGACTGCTTCTTTGAAAGGGCTTTACTGATGCGGTAAGATTTCCCTAGGTATAAGAATATTATTTTATGGTCCTTATAGGCTTTTAAGACCTTGCAGAAAGATCACAGCATCCCATTATTAAAATAACAGATCCATCCACAGGAGCCTGTTTCCATGAAGTAAATCAAATTGATCTGATTTTCTTAAGAGTAAAAATTTATTACGAAAACATTGTAACAAGAAATAAAAATATACAGGGTGGCCCACGAAAAAGTAGCCCGCCTCCAGCGATAGTATGACAAAATGAACGAGCAAGTGGATTTGTTTTTGTTAAATTACCCACAAGTCACAAAAGGTGCTGAAAGTGGTCCCCTTTCACGTTTATGCATCTTTGGGCATGTCGGATTATTTTGGCTGATGCTGCAGAAGAAAATATGTCCTGCTTTTTCCAACAAGATGGAGCAACATGTCGGACCTCACGGAGCTCACTGGCACAGGTTCATGAACTGTTTACAGAGGAGGGAACTGTGAGCGAGGGGTTATGGGCACCACATTCCCTAGACTTGTCCACATGTGATTTTTATCAGTGGGGAAATTTTAAACAGAAAGTGTCCGATAGCTATCCACATCCCCTGAATGAAAACATCGCAAACACCATCCACAGCATCACTGCCGAAGAGCTGCAAGAAGAACAGCCAACATACTCTGACATGCTCAAAGATGCAGAGACGTGAACGGGGACCACTTTGAGCATCTTTTGTGACTTGTACATAATTGAAAAAAAAATCCACTTGCTTGTTCATCTTGTTATACTATCGCTGGAGGCGGGTTAGTTTTTTTTGTGGTCCACCCTGTATTACAAAGAGAATAGATTTTAAATTTCCTGTAGGCAATCCATATGTAAACTGCAAGGTAGCGCAATCCACATAGTACTCACTATGAAACTCCCGTACTAGCAGGCACTGCAGGCTGGACAGTCACTCACTTCCTCACGTGTCTGCTCCGCCTGCTTCATTAATAAAGTGGGAGAAGCATGAGAGTGTGGAAGTGAGTGACTGGCCAGCCTGCCTGCTAGTACGGGCGTTTCATAGTGAGTACTATGTGGATTGCGCTACCTTGCAGTTTACATATGGATTGCCTACAGTTTATATATGAATACTGGTGTGTGCGGGGCCCGGTGTATTAGAGTACAGTGACTGCACCGGGCCCCACTGCGAGTTGCCAGACTCCAGCCCATCCTCCCTCCCTGCTGATACATCGCAGCCGACGATGTATCAGTGTTAGTGGAGTAAAAATGTCAGCATTTGCCCCATAAGATGCACGGGCATTCCCCCCCCCCCCCCCCACTTTGCGGCGAAAAATACAGTATGTAGCTGGAGGTACATTAGGCGGTCACTGGATTAAAATTTTACTACAGGCCCCAAAAATTTGACATTCACCTGAGAGAAAAGAACTTGTGATTATGTGGCGGTCATTGGATAAAAAGGTTTACTGTAGGCCAGTACTGGCCCAAAAAATTAGGCATTCACCTGACAGAAAAGAACTTGTGATGATGTGGCTGGAGGTACCTTAGGCGGTCACTTTCGTAAAAATGTTACTGTAGGCCACTGGAGTACAGGCCCCAAAAATTAGGCATTCATCTGACAGAAAATAACTTGTGATTATGTGGCTGGAGGTACATTAGGCGGTCACTGGATTAAAATTTTACTGTAAACCAGTACAGGCCCCAAAAATTAGGCATTCATCTGACAGAATAGAACAAGTGATTATGTGGCTGGAGCTACATTAGACGGTTACTGGATAAAATTTTACTGTAGGCCACAGTAGAGACCCCAAAAATTAGGCATTCATCTGACAGAAAAGGCCTTTTATGCCACTGTACACATAAGACAAGGAACATTCTTTGTTCTGGGTGGTGGCGGATATATGTGGGCTGGCATGAGGAAATTCAATTACACGTGATTGTCACAGGTGTTGAATTCCTCCGAGATCCTTGCCTCATTAATATTTAGAAATGTGAGGTAGTCCACACTGTTGTGAGCTAGGTGAGTGCGCTTATCGGTTACGATCCCCCCTGCTGCGCTGAACGTCCTTTCGGACAGGACACTTGACGAGGGGTAAGCCAAGAGTTCCATGGAAAATTGTGCCAGCTCTGGCCACAGGTCAAGCCTGCACACCCAGTAGTCCAGGGGTTTCTCGCTTCTCAGAGCGGCCACATCTGACGTTATCCCGTTGTAGTCAGATACCTGTCGGTCTAGGCGTTCCCTGAGGCTGGATACGGAGGGCAGCTACAAGACTGATTTCATATCTGAAGTGACCAACACATCTTCAAACTGCCCTCTTCTTTTAGGCGCAGTAGGATTGGTACCCGCACTTGTTTCTCTGGAAATTCCTCTGCCAGAGCCCGCAACAGCAGAAAGTAGCATCTCTCACAGCAAGGCCTGGAAATGCTGCATTCTGCCAGCCCTCTGTGATGCTGGAAACATGTCCGCCATTTTGTGTTTGTACCGGGGGTCTAAGTACATTTCCCCCCAGTACTGGTCCTTGCTTTATGCTTTTTATACGGGGGTCCCTCTTCTAACACTGGAGCATGAGGGCCCCTATTTGCACTAAATTGGAAGCGGTAGAGTGCCCTGCTTCCTGATCATCGCCCAGGAGAATGTCGTCCTCGGTCTCCTCCCCCCAGCCATGGACAACACCAGGGATCCCCGAAAATTGTAATGTCCCCCCTGAAAGCCTACTCTTTTTGCTCCTCCTCCTCCCCCAGCCACCATCCCCCTCTGACTCCTCTTTAGACTCCTGCTGACTTGTCTCAGATGGAGTAGCCCCCCCTGGGAATTCATTCAGCATTGTGATTTTCTCATCTTCCAGCTCCTGCTCCTCGACGGCTTGATCAATGACATGACGCAATGCACGCTCCAGAAAGAATTTGTAAGGTACGATGTCACTGAGGCGCCCTGGCTGCGACTGACCAGTTTGGTGATCTCATCAAATCGTTGCAGAAGTCTTCATGTGTTGCGCATGAGCAGCCACTGGCGCGGTGAAAAGAATCCAAGCTCCCCAAAACCTGTCCTGCTGTAGAGTTCTTACAGGTAGTCATTAACGGCACATTGCTGCTGGAGCAGCCTATCAAGCATATACAAGGTGGAGTTCCAGCGCGTCGGGCTGTCACAAATCAGACGTCTGACAAGCAAGTGGTGTCACCACTGCACGTCAGCAAGGTGAGCCATGGCCATGTAAGATATTCTAAAATGGCCAGAGATTTTCCTGGCCTGCCGCGAAGCGTCCTAGACCCGGGGGTATTTGGCAATGAATCGCTGCACGACTAAGTTCAGGACGTGTGCCATGCATGGCACATGTGTCTTTTTGCCCTGTTTCAGCGCGCTCAGCAGATTGGCACCATTGTTGCACACCACTTTACCAACTGTCAAATTGAGTGAGTTTAGCCACTGATTGGCCTGTGACCGCAGAGCTGAATAAAGTGCAGGACCAGTGTGGCTCTTGGCTTTCAGGCACAACAGCTGCAGCACAGCATGGCAACGTCTCACCTGGCACGTCGAATAGGTTCTGGGGAGCTTAGGGGGCGCTGCAGAAGAGGTAGTGGAAAAGTAGCAGTCAGCCAAATAGTAGATGGAGGATGGAGTAGGAGGAGGTTCACCCAGTGGGCAGTAAAAGTTATGTACCTTCCCTGCCTGTGTTTGCTAGACCACGTGTCTGTGGTCAGATGTATCTTGGCATAACACTGTGTGCAAGAGATATATTCACTAGCTGCTGAACGTAGCCATATAGCTCTGGGATGCCCTTCTGTGAGAAATATTTCCTTCCGGGGACCTTTCATTGCGGTGTGCCAATGGCCACAAATTTTCTAAAGGCCTCCGAGTCCACCAGTTTATATGGCAGTAGTTGGTGGGTTAGCAGTTCCGACAAGCCAGCGGTCAGCCATAGAGCAAGAGTGTTATCCAGCGTCATCAACTTTTTACGCTTGAACATTTGGGCCACAGAAGCCTGCCTTCTGCCAGATGAACGCAACGACGGCACGGCGGAAGGTGGAGGACAAATGGGAGGAGAAGGCAGGACGTGGAGCACTGGGAGTGTAGTTTTGTGGGTTCTGATGGCGTTGCTCCCACTGGGCTCGGTGATGGGAGGCCAGGTGCCTTCTTAAGGTGGTCGTCCCGAGGTAAGTGTTGGGCTTACCGCGACTTATGCATTGACAGCACAGGTTGCAGATGGCAACACTATTGTCAGCAGCTGACACGTTAAAAAAAAGCCCACACTGCGGAGCCATGTGCCGGCATCCTGGGAGCGCCAGAAGTGACCATGCATGGTGGATGGCTCGCTCCAGATACATTTGCAGTCTGATTTTTTCCTCCTGTGCCCTGCGAGCTCTGCCTGCTTCTCCTCCTTCTCCTCCCTCTCTGCTGCTCTGTCTCTCCCTCTGAACTCCCCTCCTCTTCCTCTCTTGTGGGCACCCACGTGACATCCATTGACATGTCATCATCGTCACCTTCACCACCACTGACATTTGAGATCTCAGAGTAGGCAGCAACATAGGGAACCTCCCTCCTTGGGTTGATATGGGTACTTTCGTCAGACCCCTGGGTGGCGGCTGTTGCTACCTCCTCTTCCTCATCCGATATCAAGAATGGCTGCGTATCGGTAAGGTCTGGGAATGGATGGAAAAATAATTCCTCTGACTCGAGTGAAGGGGCTATGGTGGTAGTGGTGTCTTTGGGGGTGCACATAGCAGAGAGTGAGGAGGGTGCATATACAGAGGGTGAGGAGGGTGCGGAAGCAGAAGGGTGAGTGAGCCACTCAACCAACTCCGGTGCGCCCTTTGAAGTAATTGCACGCGCCTTCTCCAACTTCCCACTTGGGCTCCAACCTGGTGTACCTGCCAACCCATACCACCCCTGCGGAATGGCCTGCCTCTCTCTAGGGACCCTATGCCTAAGTCCCTACAGAAAAGCAGTATTCGTGGAAGCAGGTATATCACAGACCTCAATCAATATTTGGTGTAAACAGGTATATCAAACCCTTTAATCAGTATTTTGTGGAAGCAGGTATATCACAGCCCTCAATCAATATTTTGTGGAAGCAGGTATATCAAACCCCTTAATCAGTATTTTGTGGAAGCAGGTATATAGCAACCCTCAATCGTTATCTTGTGGAAGTAGGCATATCAATCCCCTTAATCAGTATTTTGTGGAAGCAAGTATATCATAGCCCTCATTCAATATTTTGTGGAAGCAGTTATATCAAACCCCTTAATCAGTATTTTAAGCAGGTATATTGCAGGCCTCAATCAGTATTTTGTGGAAGCAGGTATAACAAACCCCTTAATCAGTATTTTGCGGTAGCAGGTATATCGCAGGCCTCAATCAATATTTGGTGAAAACAGGTATATCGAATCCCTTAATCAGTATTTTGTGGAAGCAGGTATATCGCAGCCCTTAATCAGTATTTTGTGGAAGTAGTTATATCAAACCCCTTTATCAGTATTTTGTGAAAGCAGGTATATCGCAACCCTCAATCAGTATCTTCTGGAAGCAGGTATATCAATCCCCTTAATCAGTATTTTGTGGAAGCAGGTATATCATAGCCCTCAATCAGTATTTTGTGGAAGAAGGTATATCACACCCCTCAATCAGTTTTTTTGGGGGGTTACAGGTATATCACACCCATTGCAATTAGTTGTTCCAATAGCATTTGTCCCTCTATATAGCTGTGGTATCGCAGCAGAGCCGCACACAACTGCTGCACAATTCAAATGCACTATAATATACTTTCTATGATATTAAGTATATTATAAGTATATCACACCCTTCAGTATATAACACCTATCGATAGCACACCTATGGAAGTCCTTAAAAGGAATTTTGTGGCCCTATTAGCTAGTGTTTGGTGTCCCTAACAGCCGTTCCCTGCTCCATAAAGCAACCTCTCCCTACACTGGCAAAACACAGAATTTAAAATAGCTGCCAGATCGGGTTCTTTGATAGGGTGGGGCTTTGTCCATGTGCTGGAACATCTCAATTGGCTGTCCTGTCCCACCTGATGGATGTGTCATGGGTCAAAGTTCGGTGCAATGCACAATAATATGACACTGGCGGACATCGCCATATGTTCGCATGTTCTGCAAACCGCGAACGCGCAAAGTTCGCCGCAAACTACCGCCGGGCCATATCTTTACCTCAGTGTTGTGAAGTAGCTTGTCCTGCTATATAATTAGGACAGGCTTTGTGTGCACTAATAGGACAGCAACCATTTTTTTTCTCCTAATCATTGCTCCCTAGACAAAACGAGCCATTATAACTAATGAAACGTATTTGGGAATATATTTATAATAAATTTATATTTACGTATTTTCATTTTCTTAATTCCCGGAGTACCCCTTTAAAGAATAGAGAATAGGAATGAGAAGGAGAAAGTGGGTAAGGCAGGTGAGGGGGTATAGGGTAGGGAAGAATAAACGGAAGGAAGTCTGCATAAGTATTAATGCATTAGTTTGTAGAAATCCAGAGAGTCCACAAAGGTTCTCCATGGATACCAGATATGAATTAATATGGTCTTCTGCTATCAATTCTTCCATTCTCATAATATTGTGCAATTCTATAAACCACCCACAAAAAGAAGGTGTCCCACTAATGCCCCTGTGTCTTGGCATCACCAGCTGCCATTGTTTCAAAAGCCCCTTCTTGATATGGACCAGAGTACCATGTATGTTTGACATTAATGTATATTAGGAAAGAAATTTAAATTCCGCTTTCAATAGAGCCCCACCAAATATGCAGTGCTCCTTTCATCTCTACAATGCTCACATGCTTCGAAAAACTCCTTGGAACATACAGCACATATCTACTGGCAGTAGTACCATTTAGATGTAGGTTTAGATCTTGTAGTTCTTTTTTGCCTGTGATGTAAAGGAGAAGTCTTTTGGAAAAATGCAAGCTTTCAAAATGTCACTCTGGTTTATCGTACTGTCTAGCTCCAAATCCCATTTGCAGAAAAATGTTCTGTATCCAAGTTAGAGCTATGCATGAATATCTGATATACATGTAAGAAAGAGAAAATTATGAAAACCAAATAGTTGCATCATTTTTTAGTAGATGATATATACCTATATGTTAGAAGATTCTTCTGGCACACACAATGGATCTAGGCCAATAGTGTGTATTTTTGGATTTACCCATTAAGGACCAGCTCCGTACATGTACGGCCGGCTGATCGGGCGGGTGCAGGAGCTGTGCCCACCCGAGCAGCGGCTTGGACTCGGCAGTCACTGACAGCCGGGCCCCTGCTGCATATGCCGGCATCAGTAAAAACACAGATGCCGGCATTTTAACCCTTTGTATGCCACGATCAAAGCTGACCGCGGCATGCAGAGGGTTCGCGGAGGGAACTGGTGCCCTCCGCTTCCCCATCGGGTCCCCACGCTGCAGTGTTGGGGACCTGATGGCAGAGAAGGCAAGCCTGATGCCTTACAAAGGCATCAGAGCTTTGCTTCTACAAAAGCCAGTGAGATCCAGCCCTTAGGCTGGGTCTCAAAGGCAGGCTGTCAGCATAAAAGCTGACAGCCAATGCATTACAATACATATTGTATTGTAATGCATTACAAAGGGCATCAGACCCCAGAAGTTGAAGTCCCAGAGTGAGACAAAAATAAAAAGTAAAAAAAAATTTTTTTTTGCATAATAAAAAAATTTTCAAGTAAAAATAATATAAAAAATCCCAAAATAAAACACATAAAATTGTAAAAAATATAGACAACTAAAACAAAACCAGACATATTGGGTATTGCCCGTCCATATCACAAGATCTACTTCCTCACCTAAACGCCGTAAAGAAAAGAAAATAAAGACTGTGCTAAAACAAAAAATTTTTGTCACCTTACATCGCAAAAAGTGAATACCAAGCGATCAAAAAGTCATACGCACCACAAATTCATACCAATCAAACCGTCATCTCATCCTGCAAAAAATTAGACCCTACCTAAGACAATCGCCAAAAAAATAAAAAACTATGGCTCTCAGAATATGGAGACACCAAAACATGATTCTTTTTGGTTCAAAAATTAATTTATTGTGTAAAGCTTAAATAAATAAAAAATTATACATATTAGGTTTTGCCGCATCCGTAACAACTTGCTGTATAAAAATATCACATGACCTAACACCACAGGTAAACACCGTAAAAAAAATAAAAATAAAAACTGTGTAAAAAAACTTTTTTGGGCACCTTACATCACAAAAAGTGTAATACCAAGCAATCAAAAAGTCATATGCTCCCTAAAATAGTACCAATCAAACTGTCATCTCATACTGAAAAAAATGAGCACCTACATAAGACAGTCAACCAAAAAATAAAAATATGGAGACACTAAAAATACATTTTTTCAAAAATGCTTTATTATATAAAACTGAAACCAACAACTAAAAAAAAGTTGTCATATTTGGTATTGTCACGTCCATAACAACATGCTCTATAAAGAAAGCACACGATTTAACCTGTCAGGTGAACATAGTAAAAAAAAAAAAAAAAAAACAGCCATTTTTTAGCTTGCCTCACAAAAAGTGTAATATAGAGCAGCCAAAAATCATATGTACTCCATAATAGTACTAACAAAACTGCCACCATATCCTGTAGTTTGCAAAATGGGGTCACTTTTTTTGAGTTTCTACTATAGGGGTGCATCACGGGATCTTCAAATGTGACATGGCAACTTAATGTTATCCCAGTGAAATCTGCCTTCCAAAAACCATATGGCTTTCCTTTCCTTCTGTGCCCTGTTGTATGCCCGTACAGCAGTTTATGACCACATATGGGGTGTTTCTGTAAGGCCCAGTTCACACATTAGTTATTTGATCAGTTATTTTCATCAGTTTTTGTGAGCGAAAACCAGGAGTGCAGATGACACAGACATACAGGTGAAACTCGAAAAATTTGAATACCGTGCAAAAGTCCATTTATTTCAGGAATGCTAATTTAAAGGATTTGCATTAATGCAGCTTAAAATTAGAATTTTCTAAAAAGGTTCAATATTTTAGGCTAAAAGTGTCACACTCTAACTGGGTTCGTACCGAACTTTAGGATTTTTGAACCCCCGACCCGAACATTTCAGTAAAAGTTTGGGTTCGAGTTCGGTGTTCGGCGTGTTAATGGTGCTTTTTGAAAGGCTGCAAGGCAGCCAATCAACAAGCATTTAACTCGTGTGCCCATAGAAGCCTTCACAGTCATGCCTACTAATGGCATGGCTGTGATTGGCCAGTGCAGCATGTGACCCAGCCTCTATATAAGCTGAAGTCACGTAGCACCGCACGTCACTCTGCACCTACTAGTGTAGTGATAGGATGCTGCTATTCTGAGGGAGAAAATAGGAAAGAATCTATCTGATATCACATCACAACTTGTTATTAACTCTGGGATCTACTGCGATTTTGTTTTGTGGGTGCAATGCAACATTTTTGTACCCTGCCCTGAGCCCAGTGACACAGAAAAATAAGTTTTATTCGTCTGGTAGTTAGGTGGAAGTCGGTAGCAATTTTGTGCACGTTCAGTGCACCAGCACTGCATATGTGCCAGGGACAATTTAACCCTGTTCTTTTAGCTCAGTGGGCAACATATTTCCATTTTTTAAGTGCACCTGCACTGCATATGTGCCTGGGGAAGGGAAAATAATATAGGTAATCCGTCTGTTACTTCAGGGCCCCAGGGGGTGATAAATTCAATTTTTTTCCCGGAAAGTACAATCCAAATAAATCCATCTATTAGATCCTGTGGGGAAAAATATATATTTTTTGCTAAAAAGTACATTTGCGCCCTGCACTGCATTTCTGATAGTGAAAGAAAATCAGTTAAATCCATCTGTTTAATTGTGGGTAAAAAAAATCATTTTTTTGTTTCCATAAAGTACTTTTGCAGCCTTTGATGCATTTGTGACAGTCCAATACAAGCGTTAAATACTGCTGTTATATTCTGGTTTTAAAAAAACACCTATTTTTTCCTAGATACTACATTTGGGGCCTTTGCTGCATTTCTGACAGTCCAATACAACCAGTCAATACTTCTGTTACATTGTTGGTTGACAAATTAACATTTTTTGTGACCGTGAAGTAATTGTATAAAATTCGCCTGTCACACTACTGTGTGACCTCAAGAAATTATTCCTGCTGTTATATTCTGGTTTTAAAAAAAATACCCATTTTGTCCTAGATACTACATTTACGGACTTTGCTGCATTTATGACAGTCCAATAAAAGCGTTAAATACTGCTGTTATATTCTGGTTTTAAAAAAAACACCCATTTTGTGCAAGATACTACATTTGCGGCCTTTGCTGCATTTGTGACAGTCCAATGCAAGCGTTAAATACTGCTGTTATATTCTGGTTTTAAAAAAAACACCAATTTTGTCCTAGATATTAAATTTGGGGCCTTTTGTGACAGTCCAGTACAAGCGTTAAATATTGCTGTTATATTCTGGTTTAAAAAAAAAAATTTTTTTTGCAAGATACTACAATTACGGCCTTTGCTGCATTTGTGATAATCCAATACAACCTTTAAATACTGCAGTTATATTCTGGTTTAAAAAAAATACCCATTTTGTCCTAGATACTACATATGGGGCCTTTGCTGCACACAAGCGTTAAATACTGCTGTTATATTCTGGTTTAAAGAAAACACCCATTTTGTCTTAGATACTATATTTGAGGCCTTTGCTGCATTTGTGAAAGTCCAATACAAGCGTTAAATACTGCTGTTATATTCTGGTTTTAAAAAAACACCCATTTTGCCCTAGATACTACATTTGGGGCCTTTGCTGCATTGGTTGACAAATTAACATTTTTTGTGACCGTGAAGTAATTGTAGAAAATTCGCCTGTCACACTGCTGTGTGACCTCAAGAAATTATTCCTCTTTATGACACCAGCACTGCCTTAATGTCAGTGAACTTAATTGTTGGCTATTGGCGGTTACATTGTCGCCTAACATAAACCATCTGTTAGTTTGATGGGTGAACGCAAAGAATGAGGAGAGCGTCAAATAAGGGACGTGGCCCTGGTCGTGGTGCTGCTGGTCTTGGTGGAGCTCCTGTTGCAGGGAGAGGACGTGGTCGATCTGTTCCAGCAACACGCACAAGTGAAACACCTTGTGCGAGTAGGCGACAGAACCTTCAGCGTTATTTGGAAGGGCCGAATGCGGCTCTACGAATGGTGAGGCCAGAACAAGTACAGGCGGTAGTTGATTGGGTTGCTGACAGTGCCTCCAGTTCCTTCACATTGTCTCCCACCCAGTCCCTTGCTGAAATATCAGAGTTGGAACATGCAGCCCATGGCCATCATTCTTTTACCTCACCCCCTTGCAAATCAGCCAAGCAGTCTGAGCCCCAAGTCATGCAGCAGTCTCTTCCTCTTTTTGATGACTCTGCTAGCAGAGTTTCCGTGGGCCATCCACATAGCCCTACCCCAGAAGTGGAAGAGATTGAGTGCACCGATGACCAACCACTTATGTTTCAGGATGAGTACATGGGAGGACCACTGCAGCACGTCTCGGATGATGACGAAACACAGGTGCCAACTGCTGTGGCTTTCTGCAGTGTGCAGACTGACAAGGAGGGCAGGGGTGAAGACTGGGTGGAAGATGATGTGGAGGATGATAAGGTACTAGACCCCACATGGAATCAAGGTCATGCGAGTGACGTGTGCAGTTTGGTGGAATTGGTGGTGGTCGCACAGAGGCACCAGCACAGCAAAAGAGGGAGCAGGGTGCAAAAGCGTCTGTTACATTCTTGGGTGATATTTTACCATTTTTGCTGTGAATAAACCCTGCTCTGCATAGGTCACAGGGACCTAAATTTCAAAAAATCGTCTGTTACATTCTCAGGTGAAATTTTACAATTTTTGCCATATACAAACCACTGATCTGCATAGGTGACAGGGAACTAAGTTTTGTAAAATCATCTGCTCAATTGGTGGGTGACATGAACCCATGTTTTCCGATGAAAAACCCCTGCTCTGCATAGGTGACAGGGACTTAAATTTCAAAAATTCATCTTTAATTGACGCGCGACCCCTCCTTTGATTTGATCCTTCCGCTTTAACAACTTGTCCTACATTTCCGCTCAATCACATTTCAGCCATTGACCTCCCTTGGATGTGGTATCCCTTTCTCACACTCCCTCTCCAGCATGGAACCCTGATTCCCTGGTACGTGATCACCATGGTAGGCGAATAAAAGAACATCGAAAGTTGATATAGAAGATATCAAATTGGATCGTGGAGGTCACGGGGACGTGCAATCAGGCAGAAGTTATGTAGAGTCAACAAAGCGGCAGCAGGGTCTCTGATGTCTAAAGTTTCCAAATCCAAAATATGCCAGTGACATTCCCTATCATTTTTTTATTAATCATTCCAATAACAGGGCATCTTAAGAGTCCTGTATTGTTACTTATCGTCACTACCTCCCCGAATTGGGAGTGGGTAATTGCAGCGCGCCGCCTTCTTTACTTGGATGCTTCTGCTTTAACAACTTGTCCCACATTTCCGCTCGATCACATTTTATCCTTTGACCTCCCTTGGATGTGGTATCCCTTTCTCAGGCTCCCTCTCTGGCATCGAACCATGATTCCCTGTTACCCGTGATCACCATGGTAGGCGCATAAAAGAACATCGAATGTTGATAGGGAAGATATCCAATTGGATCGTGGACATCACGGGGACGTGCGACATGGTGGAGCAGTTTGTGTGCACACGCCTACACATACTGAATGATGGATCTGCCCCCTTCAACTTCTGGGTCTCCAAATTGGGCACATGGCCTGAGCTTGCCCTATATGCCTTGGAGGTGCTGGCCTGCCCTGTAGCCAGTGTATTGTCTGAATGTTTGTTTAGCATGGCAGGAGGGAGTTATCAAAGAGAAGCGCATCCACCTGTCCATAGCCAATGTGGACAAGCACATGTTTATTAAAATGAACCAGGCAGGGATCCCACAGGACTTGTCCGTACCTTGTACAGAATAGACATGTATACTGGCCTCACCCAGCCATTGTTTTACTCCAGCGCACTTTCTCTTTCTTTTATTTTTTTATATTTCCCAATGTTTTGGGGTCTACCCAAATTTGAACCCCAAAATAAAAATTATTAAATAAAAATAAAAACAAAAACCAGTGTTGGCTACCTCCTCCTCCACCGCTGCTTCAACCTACAGCGCCACATCCACCGCTTCCTCAACATACTACTCCATATGGACCTCCTCCTCCTAGATCAAGATTATTATTTTTACGTATTTTATGTTATTTTAAGTCATGTTCCTATCCACATTTGTTTGCAAAGAACTTGCCATGCTCTTAACCACATTTTGCTGCCTTTTGCACCCCTCTAGCCCTTTCCATGACTTTTTTAGAGCCATTTTAGTGCTCCAAAGTCTGGGTCCCCATTGACTTCAATGGGGTTCGGGGTCAAGTTCGGATCAAGTTCGGGTCCCGAACTCTAATTTTTTTGCGTAGTTTAGCCGAACCCGAACATCCAGGTGCTCAACTCTATCCATTTCCCCTGAGCAAAGGGTACCTTAAAATTGAGACTTTGGGGTTTCATAAACTGTAAGCCATAATCATCCAAATTATAACAAATAAAGGCTTGAAAAATCTAGCTTTGTATGTAATGAGTCTATCTCATATGTTAGTTTCACCTTTTAAGTTGCAGTACTGAAATAAATGAACTTTGCACGATATGCTAATTTTTCGAGTTTCACCTGTAAGGTATAATGGAAAGACCTGCTCCTGTTCTGTTCTTTTGACCCGCTCCTAGTTTTGGCTCACAATAACTGATGGAAATAACTGATCAAATAACTAATGTATGAACAAGGCGTAAACTGCAGAATCAGGGTAATAAAAATTGAGTTTTGTTTGGCTGTTAACCTTTGCTTTTTGTTAGTGGAAAAAACGGATTAAAATGGAAAATCTGCCAAAAACGTTAAATTCTGAAATGTCATCCACATTTTCCTTTAATTATTACGAAACACCTAAAGGGTTAGGAAAGTTTGTAAAATCAGTTTTGAATACCTTGAGGGGTGTAGTTTCTAAAAAAACTGGTCCTTAAAAAACTGGGTTTTGGAAATGTTCTTAAAAATTTTAAGATTTGCTTCTAAACTTCTAAGCCTTTTAACGTCGTAAAAATGTTTTGGGTCACCTTACATCACAAAAAGTGTAATACTAAGTAATACCAAATCTAGGAGTGCATCAGGGGGTCTTCAAATATGACATGGCAAGTTAAAATTATCCCAGTGAAATCTGCCCTCCAAAAACAATATGGCGTTCCTTTCCTTCTGCGCCCTACCGTGTGCCCGTACAACAGTTTACAACCACAAATGGGATGTTTATGTAAACTACAGAAGCAGGTCAATAAATATTAAGTTTTGTTTGGCTGTTAACCCTTGCTTTGTTAGCAGAAAAAAAATATTAAAATGGAAAATCTGCCAAAAAAGTGAAATTCAGAAATTTCATCTCCAATTTCCAATAATTCTTGTGGAACACCTAAAGGGTTAACAACGTTTGTAAAATCAGTTTTGAATACCTTGAGGGGTGTATTTCTAAAATGCCATCACTTTTTTGGAGTTTCTACTCTAGGGTTGCATCAGGTTGGCTTCAAATGGGGCATGGCGTCAAAAAAACAGTCCATCAAAATCTGCCTTCCAAAAACCATATGGCGTTCCTTTCCTTCTGCGCACTGCCGTGTGGCCATACGGCAGTTTACGACCACATATGGGGTGTTTCTGTAAGCTATAGAATCAGGGCAATAAATATTGAGTTTTGTTCGGCTGTTAAATGGGAAGAAATCTTCTAATGGGAGGAAAGGCTCAAAAACTCCAAACACTGTGGCGTGTTTATAACCGGGGGAGCAATTCCTCCCCATGTGATCCGTTGCTAACGGCAATCCCCAGCAAAAATGTATACAATGGAGGATGTTGGCAGCAGACCACATGCACCACAAAAGCATCCTATCTGCATCCACACATTATCCTATCTTGCGTAGGATGCTTTTGTAGTGCATGTGGTCCTCTGCCGACATCCTCCATTGTATGCATTTTTGCTGGGGATCGCAGTTCGCAATGGATCACATGCTGAGGAATTGTTCCCATGGTTATAAACATGCCATAGTGTTTGGGGTTTTTGAGCCTTTCCTCCCATTTAGGCCACTTTATTTCAGTTATTTTTCTTGTTATGTTTAGAATGTGCCATTGCGTACTGCCGGTTGCATCTCTGTTGCACCTGGTATCATTATCATCTCTCCCACTACCTGAGTGATTTCACTATAGAGGTATGTGGGAGTTTGGCTGTAAGTTGTATCTTAGCACCTACACATCGTAGGTAGTCTAGTGGTAGGAACACATGCCACACTGAGACACCTTGACTATGGTGCAAAAGGACTCCAATGTGTTCCTGAAAGGAATACATTGGCTAAAGACTCAGTTCATAACATTAGCTTGAGGGATTAGTCAGTGTTGTCAGTTGCATATCATTGTGGTGCACCTTTCGCGTTGTTAACCTTTGCTGTTATAGTAGAAAAAAAATGATTAAAATGGAAAATCTGCCCAAAAAGTTAAATTCTGAAATTTCATCTCCATTTTCCATTAATTCTTGTGGAACACCTAAAGGGTTAACAGCATTTGAATAATCAGTTTTTAATACCTTCAGTGGTGTAGTTTCTAAAATGGGGTCATTTTTGGGTGGTTTCTATTATGTAAGCCTCACAAAGTTACTTCAGACCTGAACTGGTCCTTAAAAAGTGGGTTTTGGAAATTTTCTAAAATATTTTAAGATTTGCTTCTAAACTTCTAAGCCTTCTAACGTCCCCAAAAATAAAATGGCATTAACAAAATGATCCAAACATGAAGTAGATATATGAGAAATGTAAAGTAATAACTATAATATTAGGTATCACTATCTGTTTTAAAAGCAGAGAAATAGAAATTTGGAAAGTTGCAAAGTTTTCAAAATTTTTGGTAATTTTGGTATTTTTCTATAAACAAAAATAAAATATTTTGATTCAAATTTACCACTGTTATGAAGTAAAATATGTGCCAAGAAAACAATCTCAGAATGGCTTGGATAAGTAAAAGCGTTTTAGAGTTATCACCACATAAAGTGACACATGTCAGATTTGCAAAAATCAGTCTGGTCCTTAAGGTGAAAAATGGCCCGGTCCTTAAGAGGTTAAGAAAACTACATGTGCCAAGCAGAGATGGGCCATTTGCTGTCAAGTACAATCTGATGACAGGTTCTCTTTAAACAACATTTTAAAGATGTCATTTCCCTACCCTTCAATGACTTTTTAATATACAAATAATAATGGTCTTTATCCCCTACATATTATGAACCTATTCAGTATAGAGAATATAAAAAGAGGTTTAGCTTTTTTTTTATATTCTTTTAACTGCGTAAGAATCAATGTTTCTTCCATTTTAAACTGTTCATTATATATAAAAATCCGCTAGCCGGGGCCTTGTAAATATTACATTTCAGTCAGTTGTTATTGGCACTTTTCTGCCATTTGCAGAACTGACCGGTTTACTTAGGTAGGTATATTGACAGCTCTACTGTAAAATTTGCAAGCATTAAAGGTCAAAAACAGGCAGTTTCTCTTCTGTCTACTTAAACCCAAAAGAGAATAAATCTCAGAACAGAATCACTTCTCTGACAATAATTTATGAATTATGCACCAACCCTGTTTGAATTGAGAAAGGCTTTCATATACTTTCCATTAGCTCAGATTAAGTTTTCATATAGATGCTGGGAAACATGCTAGCAATATCCTTAGCTCATTTTTATGAAAATTTTATCAGTGCTTTTTTTTCTGTTCTACACTCCAATTGGGATGTCTCAGAATCTAAGGCTCAGCTCTGGACATGAACTCCTCTCAACCTAGCTGGCTGCTGCTCTAAAGGTTTCAATATTTTATAGGCTCTGGCTAACTCAGCCGTGAGATTCTAGCTGCTGAGATTTAACTCTAATGTAAAATCATGAACGGATGAAATCTGGGATGTCATAAGTAATATATCTACAAGGACAGGATGCAGTTACCATTTTAAAAGGGTTTTAAAATGAAAACGGAATTCTCTTCTACCCTCTTTGTGTCCCAAAATGAAAAGCCTTGGAGCTATTGAACCAATGTATAACCAGCTTTCTGTTTCAATTGATGCCTAATTGTTCAGTGTTTTTTTTTTTCCCATTTTCCTTCCGCGGCTATTGTTCCCGTGATTACAGCAAATGCTAGCTTTTTCGAGGAATGGGTGTTGCATGGCTTCATTTTTATAAGTCAAATCTATTTCTTATCATCTTGACTTTTCTGCGAAGAACTGATTTTAAACATTTGGAAAATCTGTCTATTCAGCTGGAGTGTTCTAGTGTATTGTTCCTGACAAACAGTGGGGTCATATATGATCAGGCTGATGGACATCTTAACTGCAAGCTATCGCTATTTCCCTTGAGTCATATGGGGACTACTAAAGCAGAACAGCTTTATAATGGCCCAAGTAACAATGTGGTTTTGTGTAAAAGAATCCAGGGGGAAGTGCTGTTAGGTGCAGTGGTCAGTAAAAAATAAGGCTTAGAGCATGTTTTCCTTTTTCATTATGGACATTGCTTCCACCTGAAGGATTTTTCATGACAAAAGCCAAGCTTTTCCATTAGACGTTTTGCAGGTTGGATATTGAACTAGTACATTTCTTTGGAAAATTAATGCAGGTTATTAGCACATTTTGAATGCAAATAGCTATTGGGATTGGATAGTCCATATAAAGGATGCCTCAATGAACATAATCTTTCACACAAAACAATGAACCATCATATCATAAAATTAAAATGAAAATATGAACTTTGAGTCTGATGTATGAGTCCAGAATACATATCAGGGGATATTGATTTTAATCTATGAAACATTAGATAAATGTAGAAAAGTTGATTAACTAAGCAAGTAAAGAGGACAAAACATTACAAAAAAAAGAATATTTTTGAACAGCAAATAGTAGAGCCCAGTTATGTATGTACATTAAAAACCTACATTTTTTATTTTTTTCCAGCGCATGCACAATTAATAGCTACTGGAGCATTCCCATGAATCTAAGGTTTATCTAGTTTTTGCACTGGATATAAAGCTAAAAATATTACAATATGAAACTCTACCCTAGTCATATTAAATACTGTAGAAAGTGAAAAGGAAGAGAAGATCTCCATTTTGTCCTAAATAAGATAAATCTTGGTACAGCAAGGATATCCTAGAGATTTGTTTATATCCAAGTGTGTTGTTGAGTATCGGTTATAAAGTATTTTATTTCGGTATAGTCATACAAGGGATTTTGAGATTGGACCAACCTCCCTTATATAGAGACTGTATTGGATGAGATTGGTCCAAACCTGAAAATGTTATTTTATTAAATTAAACAATCCATGATGATTTGGATTCTGTGACTAGTGCCAGCGCAAAAACATCCACTTTTATTTTCGATACTTATTTGTGTCCACTAGTTCTAGACAAGATCTAAAGTCAAAGCTTTGGCTGCAGCTCCATCAAACAAGAGTACAGTATGGCTTTATCTTCAGGTTTCTTGAAGCAGTTTCAGAAGGCAAAACCAGGAGTGAATTGAAAAAATGGAAAGGTCCTATCTGTCAATTATACCTTCTCTCCTTTTATTATCCTCTCCTGATTTCGGCTTCCAAAAATGCATAAATAAACTTGAATTTATGGACATTCATTTAATTTCAAGGCAATAAAAGTCATGCCAAACAGCACAACACTCATAGATGAGTGTATCCACTTATTTTAATCACTATCAGAACTGTCCTGTGTTGCCCTGTTGTGCTGTAGTAGTTTGGGTTGCTCTTTTTAACCTTGCAGTGCTCCCAAAGAGAGCATCAGAAAATGTTTGGTTTGAAGCAGTTTGAAAAGTATGCCTAGAGGTCTGACCTCAATCACCCCTGAGATGAATACTGATCTAGAGTTTATCAATTAATGTCAGCACCCACCCTCACCAATATTCTTGTGACTGAATGGATATAAAGCTCAGGCATATTCCAAAATTTAGAGAAAAGGGTTCCAGAAAGACAATGCCTATAGTTTTTGAATAAGATGTTCCAAAATGTTGGAGTATTCCCAATTTTTTGGCCAAGTAGTACTGTATATACTAATGGCTTGTGTAGGTCATAGTGGTAAACACATTGTAATATTTGAGACTGACAGTGACTACCATAGTATCAGTTTTTATAATATTTTAGGCCAGATGGACATTTTTTTGCTCTCTTTGTCCTCAACAGACTGCACATGTCGACTCCTACAAGCAAATAGTGCAAATCACCTATCCATTTTTCCACACAAGGATCCTTGTATTGAAACTCAAGGCATAAACTATTCTGCTATGTGTGGCATATAGATCTGGAATTGTCTCCAGTGGTCACCAGGTCTGTGTCCTACACAGACACATGGACCTCACTACATATTAAACATTTTCTGTGTGTTGCGGCAGCTGAATGGACAATTTGTAATACGCTTGTTTGAATCAATATCATGTATGCATATTGTAGCAACATATTTATGTACTTTTGATTATACAATGTAATAGAAGCATAGCTTAGTATATTTAAATGTTATCTAATCCAAGGTTTTATGAAGGAACAACATGGCTACAAATGGTACCCGCTGACCGAGTGTTAAGGCTGATTGACTAGGCAATTATTGGCAACGAACCTTTTGTTTCCAATATTTGCCTGATCATGAGAGGAGGTGAGAGCAGCACTTACAGTACATGCACAAGAACGACCTTTCGTACAAATGTTTATTTCCACTAATTAGTAATGAGCAAATTGAAGTAAAATGAATTGACTTCAATCCAAATTTTAGGGAAAATGTTATAAGTCATAAAGCCGAATTTCTTTCTGCTTCTTGATAATGAAAGTTTTCCTGAAATGGCGGTAAAAAACAAACAAAAAAATGCATACTTACCTCATCCAGGATCTCCCAGAGAGACTGTTGCGCATGCTACTGTGTGATGTCACCACATCATCAGGCTGAATGGGCGCGGTGATGTTGTCAGTAATGACGTCACCATGTCTGATTTACCCCTGAAAGGCCTGAATGTGACTATAAGTTGCCGCGATCAGGGTTGAACATGGCATTTGAAGGGTTCAATAACAGGAGGTGGCATGGTAGCCACTCCACGTCACTGCGCTCTCTACATACAATGGAATGTGATTTGTGATTAAGTATTTTATCAAGAATCAAATTTCTTCGTGAACTTTGGAGAAGCAACCAAATCAGATTTTTGCAAACTTCGCTCATCTCTAACAATAATCCTTACAATAATCAGCCAGAATAAAATGGCCGTTAAAAAATATCTATTGAACAAGGACACAAAGACTGATAAAGAGGCTGTGTTGACAAGTCAGTATGTCTAGAAAAGATACATACATTTGGTTCAAGATTAAAAATTATAACAAGAGTTGAGCGAACCCGAACTGTAAAGTCTGGGTTCATACCGAACTTTAGAATTTTTTGACCCCGGACTCGAACTCGAACATTTCAGTAAAAGTTCGGGTTTGAGTTCGATGTTCGACAATTTAATGACACTTTTTGAAAGGCTGCAGGGCCGCTAATCAACAATCGTTTAACTCGTGTGCCCTTAGAAGCCATCACAGCCATGCCTACTAATGGCATGGCTGTGATTAGCCAGTGCAGCATGTGACCCAGCCTCTCTTAATAGTGTAGGGATAGGATGCTGCTGATGTGAGGGAGAGAATAGAAAAGAATCTATCATATCAGAAATGTTAACTCTGCGATCTACATCGATTTTTTTTTTTTTTTTGTGGGTGCAATGCAACATTTTTGTACCCTGCCCTGAGCCCAGTGACACAGAAAAATAAGTTTTATCCATCTGTTACTTAGGTGGGCGTCGGTGGCCATTTTGTGCAAGTTCAGTGCACCAGCACTGCATATGTGCCAGGGACAATAATTTAATCCTGTTCATTTAGTTCAGTGGGCAACATATACCCATTTTTTAAGTGCACCTGCACTGCATATGTGTCAGGGGAAGGTAAAATAATATAGGTAATCCGTCTGTGAGTTCAAGGACCCAGGGGGTGACATATTCAATTTTTTTTCTGTAAAGTACCCCTGTGCTGCATATGTGAGTGTAATCAATTCAGTAAATCCATCTGTTAGGTTCTGGGGGGACACATTATATATATTTTTTGCTAAAAAGTACATTTGCGCCCTGCACTGCATTTTTGATAGTAAAAGAAAATCTGTTAAATCCATCAGTTTTTTTGGCCATAAAGTACCTTTGTGGCCTGCACTGCAAATCTGATGTATTTTGCAGCATTTCTGACAGTCCAATACAAGCGTTATTTACTGCTGTTAAATTTTTGTTTGAAATAAAAACACCCATTTTGCGCTAGATACAACATTTGCGGACTTTGCTGCATTTCTGACAGTCCAATACAACCGTTAACTACTGCTGTTATATTGTGGTTTTCAAAAAACGCCCATTTTGCGCTAGATACAACATTTGCAGCTTCTGCTGCATTTCTGACAGTCCAATACAAGCGTTAAATACTGCTGTTATATTGTGGCTTTCAAAAAACACCCATTTTGCGCTAGATACTACATTTGCAGCTTCTGCTGCATTTCTGACAGTCCAATACAAGTGTTAAATACTGCTGTTAAATTTCTGTTTGAAAAAAACTTAAATTTTTGTGCTAGATACTACATTTGCGGCCTTTGCTGCATTTCTGACAGTCCAATACAACTGTTAAATACTGCTGTTATATTGTGGTTTTAAAAAAACACCCATTTTGTGCTAGATACTTTATTTCCGGCCTTTGCTCCCTTTCTGACAGTCCAATACAACCGTTAAATACTGCTGTTATATTGTGGTTTAAAAAAAAACACCCATTTTGTGCTAGATACTACATTTGCGGCCTTTGCTTTTGGGTCGATCACTAGTTAGCAGTGTGGTCTTTGTGAACTTATGGTACCGATTTTGTGAGCTTGGAACCCCCATTAGATTAGATACCAAAAGTACCAGGTACTATTTTCAACTTTGGTCTGCCCTAGTGAAAATAAAAAGCATGGAAGAGTTGGATAAAATCAGACCAGTTACTTGCCTTGGAATATGGGTTAAAAAGGAGAGAGGACACTGCCTATTAGAGCTTACAATCTACATAGACTAGGTGAAATGATGCGTTAAATACATAGTAATTCTAGGGAACCTGTCTTACTTTTCTAAGTAGAAATATGAACCAAACACGAACAATGAGGGAAGGGAAAAGATACTAGGCCTGGAAACTAGGGAAAGGGGAAAAGGTCACCACCTAGTGAATCCCTAAACCAAGCCCTGACTACTACAAGTATGAACAGACCTTGATGGTAGGAATGTTCATACGCTGGAACCTAGGGCCCTATCTGAACCTAAAGGGCCCTGAAAATAGTGTCAGGACAAGAGATGACCTGTTCCTTCCCAGCTGAAGGAATAGGATATTCCCTCAGGCCCAATACCAAAAGGTAGGGGAAAACCACAAACAAGAAATAAGGAAAAATACACTTAAGTGTACTTTCACACTAGCGGCACGGACCTCCGGCAGGCTTTTCTGTCGGGTGAGCAGCCTGTCAGATCTGTCCTGACGCTAGTGAACGCGTGCCCCCGGACTGCCGCTCTGTTCCCATTGATTATAATGGGGGGGTGGGGACGGAGTTATGGCAGAGGCACAGCGGAGGCATGGCAGCGCACGGTGAAAGGGTTCCAGAATAAAACTACGACATGTCCGACATTTATTCCGTCAGCCTCTCGCCGTGCGCTGCCATGCCTCCGCTGGAACTTCGCCCCACCCCCCTTATAGTCAATGAGGATGGAGCGACAGTCCGGGGGCACACGTTTACTAGCAGCAGAATGGATCCGACAGGCTGTTTACCCGACAGAACAGCCTGCTGGAGGTCTGTGCCACTAGTGTGAAAGTAGCCTAACTCCAAAGTATGCAGATGAGCAGGAACTCAGAGGAGAACCAGACACCAGCTCTTCACAACTTGAAAGGAGCTATCAACCACATAGCATGATGGGCGAGGCCAGACTAAATAGAGGAGTTAGAATGACCACTTAAGCTACACCTGAGACCAGAGGTGTGGTCATACCCAGCAACAACACAGAAAAGTGAAACCAGAGAGGCTGTCAGATCACATCATGTTTAGCCAGTCTCTTAGATCTTCTGACCCCTGTCACAGAAGAGACCATGACAAACAACACAAGTCTACACCAATATAAAGTGTAGAATACACTTTGTGTAGCAAGTTGAAGAAACAGCATAGTAAAGCGATATCTATAAATCTGCATGTAAAAGGAGACATTTTAGTAACAGAGAAATGCTCATAATTCTCCAAATCAGAGATTAATTTCAAAGTTTTACATACTGATTTATGTTTTGGAAGATTTAAATGTCACTTGGAACAGAAAGCCCTTCTGGCAGTGGGAGCCACACTCAACTTCAAAAATGGCATTCCTTTAAGTGGGGCAAGATCTATATGGCACTACAATTTTTCTCTAGTCTTCATTGTTTCACATGAGCGTCTTGTTTAGAAAATTTAATAAAACTCAATATGGCAAATGACAGAAAACAAAGGCAGGCACTCATAGGGTAAGTATGTTGGGATTAGTTGTCTGTAGATGAGATGGAAATGCTCACCTTCTTTTGTTGTGCAAAAACACTACTATAGGTATAAAATGGTCCCTGAAGGCATAGACATCCTCCAGCGCAAACAAATCGGAGATGTATGTATCAGGATAAGTTTAGTATTAAACAGCCCTGTAACAACATGTTTCAGAGTGTAAGTACTCCTTTTTCAAGTCTGTGGGTATTAGCCTGAGGATGCTCCTGTATGCTCTACAGATCCAGTTTCTTGGCTGTCATAAAATTTTGCGATCCACTTTGTGATCTAATAAAATGGGAATCATATAAGTTCAAAATTTCTGACTCCTCCCATAGTAGATAAACTGCTGTTTGCATTTTTACACTGCTTAGGTCCGTGTTTGATCATGATTTTTATGGGAGTGAAACCTACACAGAGATAAGGTGTGATCAAAAGATTTGCACTGATTCTGTATTTTTGACCTGCTTATAGTTTTGGCTCTCAGTCACTGAGAGAAAGAAGGCTTGCACTACACTTCAGTTTACTGTCATTATGTGATGGGTGAATCATTCTTGACTTTGCTTTGAGGTCCTATATATCTTATACTCCATTTTGAAAAGACCATTATTGATGACAGTGATCCCATGACCATGGAGTGCATGCAAAATTTGATATCAATTGGATTGCTTAATGCTGGAAATGTTTCTGAAAAAAGGCTACACACACCTTTGAGGACAATTTTTTTTATAGTTGCATTGTACTCATTTTGAGCTAAAAGTCATTTATAAAAAAAATCTTGAGCCCCTTTCTCTGTATAGCCTTGAGATTATCTAGCAGCAGGATCTGTATGTTTACTGTTTCCCAACAGGCAGTTAAGCAGATGGCTCCTTATCTCTGATCTCCTAAATGCTCATAATAACTCAGTTCTTACCTTACTGATAAGAATGTGGCTTAAGTAATTGCTTATGAGCATTTAGTAATTTAGAGATAAGGTTTATTATATGACCAGCACAAAGTGAAAGTAGGATTCTCACATCTAGACAGTTAACGCTTTGTGACAGAACGGCTAAATATTTTTAATAAAGACCAATAGAAAAAAGGATTTTTAGCCCTAAATGAGTAAAATAAGTAATACGAGTAAAATGCAATCTTAAAAAAATACCCCCTGAAGGTATACATAGAGTAGCAGAGTAGAAAAAAAAATAAGATTTGGTTTAACATGTTAGCAGACCAAGTTGTTAAACTGAAGTGTTTACTTCTAGGAACTTCAAATGTAAGAAAATAAGTAAGATCTATGCCCTACCGGAGAGAAAACTGCACAGAGCATTTATTAGTCATAATCACAATGTAAGCATTTAATTTATTTTAGGAAGAAATAATGCACCTGGCGCTGTGAAACGGTATTTAACATTGTTAAATATGCTTGCAGTGCATTTTAAATAGATGGATGTTTTCTCTGAGGATTTAGAAATAGGTACTTATTTTCCTAGTGTTTTTTTACATTTTTACCCACAGAGACGAAAATGCAAATTTTTTAGCAACATTTGTATGTATAAATAAAACACACATCTCAATTAACATGAGTATAATCACCAGACATAATAATGCTGACATAATGCTCCTTATTCCAACCCAGTTTTTGCTTTAGCGTTCACATACTAAGTCATAATTACAACCAGTGAGAAAGGTGTTGTACTTTATGTTTATCTGACCCCAAGGGGTTCCTGGTAATTAGAGAAATTTCACACATGATATAGCTACGTTATGACCTAGGAGACATATTAAACAGGCTAAACATATTCATTAGAAAAGAAAGCTTTTAGCTAAGGCCGCAAGAATACTGGTCCTTGAACTTTTTCATTTACACTCCTTGACAAGGTGCCACTGGGTAGAAAGGCAATAGATAAACTCCTAGTTCTTGTTCACACTGGCCATTGAGGGCATTAGGAGCACAGTAATGAATTGCTGCACCAAAAACACAGCATAGAAACATCAAATATGACTTATGCAGCCAATCTGTGTAGATAGCATTGGTGTTTTGTAAAGCATGCATACTCGTTCAAGTTATTGGACAAGAAATGACTGTTTAAAGGGAACCAGAATGGACCTTTCATTGAAGAAAAGATCTAGACATCAAACTGGGGGCTTGTGTCCAATAAATGACCTTAGTCCTTTAGCATCATAACAGCACATTGCTACAAACAGGTAGTTAGCACTTAGAGACATACTAGCATGGTGCTCTGATGGTGCAGGCTCAGGAACTGTGCCTGTGTCATCACTTGTGGGCAGGCTCGGACTGGCCCACAGGGGTACGGGGGAATCCCTCGGTGGGCCCCTGAGCAAGGTGGGTCCCCAGTCTCCCATCCCCTGCACAAGTGGCACATGACACATTAGACTTACTGCACTACATACATATATTCAATGTACAGCACCTCAACCAGCCTATGTTCATATAATAAAACTTGTTATATTATTTATTATATTTGAATGTATACATACGGTGGGCCCCCAATTTTTTTTTACTGGTGGTCCCTAGGTGCCCCAGTCCGACACTGCTTGTGGGTCCCAGCTATATGATACAAAGAGAACTCCTATCCCAGCAGTTTAACCCCTCAGATGTCACAGTCAATGCTGAGCAAAGCATATAAGTGGTTAGAGTGAGAAAGGTGGCTCCTTCTCTGACCCCATCAGCCACCCCACAATGTGATTAATAGAGAAGAGAAAATCAATTCATAAGAATCAATTTATCTCTTCAAGCAGGGTTCTGCACCTGCAATGGGGTGTCCCCAAATCTGAGAACGCTTTCCCTACCACTTGATTGACAGGGAATGATATGGCGGCTAGCTCCAACACTCTTAAGCCTACGTTGCAGCTCCAAATGGTGAGGCAAATGCAGAGGCTCTGATTTCACTACTGGAGCACCGCAACTGTGAAGTAATGAAGTCATCTCTAGTGCCTAGCAATAGCAGGGCCAAATAGGTATAGTATCAGATAAAACGTGTCCGCCAAGTGACACATGACCAAGTGATTTGTTGCTTGGAGGAAACATAACCACTGTGTCAAGTTGGCTGCAGCAGGGCACACTTGACCCCTATCTGTTAATGGCGAAAAGGGCTGTGGACCAGATGAGACAAAACTAAAACGAAGTAAGTAAGTATGCTAGATGCACCGGGGGCGCGGGGGGGGGGGGGGATTTAAAAACTTACAAAAAGGTAATCAACACCCTTTAAATACCAAATCAGGTTGCATCATTAATGGATTAAATTTGAATATTACATGGTGGTTGTGCTTACCTAGATAGGCACTCTTATCTAATCCAGAGGAAATTCTATGGAGGTTTCAGAGATAGCATCCTTACTGATGCCCTGGTGCCTGAGGGGGCCAATGGCCCCTCTACCAGAAGTAGATACTTGTATTATAAATGGTATATGGTAGGTGAAGAACTATATTACAGATTTCTGTAACCCTGGAGCTTTGAAGATTCATCTCTGATCCAGTCAACAGCAACATGAGGGGTTATGGGACAGAATAAGTTTGAATTTCCAATGAGAACTACAACTCAATCCTGGCCGTTGAATATGTACTCTGATCTATCAGCATCATATTATAGAGCAGACAGAACTTGGCAAGCTGATATATAGGGCCATTGAGTGGTCCTGATTTGCTTGGCTCCTCCTAATCTTTAACATGAAGTTAGATTGGACAACATTTTATAATGACAGCCTCCCTTTAAGATGCCAACTTTGTTTCGATGAGATTAGGGCCAGACTGCCCATTTGGCAATTATGGCCTATGTCCTATTAACAGATGCTGGAGTGGGGTGACTGCAAAGACTGGGGCATCACTAGGCTAAAACATCTCGGGCTTGAGCCCTCAATGTTTTGACTAGTGCCCCAAAAGTAGTTGCAGCTGCAGATACAACAGTATCACCGTCCTCAGAACGTTGATACAGTTGAATGGTACGGCAGGGCACAGGAAGCAATGATTTCGTCCCTGCCGTTCATTCTCATAGACCACTAAGCCTGATACCTATGAGGTAGCGGAGGCTATTACAAAGTTATGACATCATCATAACCACATGTGCCAGATCACAGGCAGTCACGATGACGTCAATGTACCAGGACGTTTATAGTATTTACTTGCTCCAGAATGCAGGAAACTCAGGCAGCAGGCCGGAAGAGGGTGTGTCCTGCTTTGAATAGAGGAGCATAGAGTGGGACTCTTTTGGGACAATACAGTGGTGCAATATAACTACTGGGGACACTACAAGGAGACCATATAATTATTGGGGGCACTACAGGGCGAGGCAATACCGAGGCAATACGGGGGGCATTAAAGCTACTTGGGACACTGTAACTACTGTGGTACTATAGAGGGCATTATAACTACTGGTGGCACTACAGGGGGACAAAACTAATGGGACACTATGGGAGACATAAGTACTGGAGCAATACATTGGAGCATTGAAAATACTAAGGGCACTACAGTATGCATTATAACTACTGAGGCGCTACAGAAGGGCCTTATTACTGCAGGGGGAACTATATGGCACATTATAAGTACTGAGGCAAAACAAGGGGCAGTATATCTACTGGGGCCACAACAGGGGAGAAATTATAACTACTGACTGGGCACTACATGGGCGCAATAGAGCTACTGGTGATACTATAGAGCACATCATAACTACCATGGAGGGGTTTTATTAACACTGGCAGCATTTTAGAAGGTTTTATTATTGCTGGTCCACTTTGGGGAGCCTTATGAATACTAGGGGCACTTTAAGGGGCTTTATTACTACTAGGACCACTTTAGGGGGCCTATTAAAAAGAGCAGACAGCACCAGAGGTGCCCCGCAGTGTCCATAGTGCAGTTTTACCAATGATAAGGTGAACAAAATAAGACAAGTAACTGCAAAAGTTTATGCTGAGACCAGCACAACACTGGTAAACGCAAGTGAGTTGCTCCTTTGTTTTTGTGAGCGATCCTGGAAATCTTTTGTAACTTTATAGGACTACAAGAAAAAAGCTAGTTCCATGGACACTAGTCCTAATAAAAATATATATAAAAACAATCATTTTATAATTGGTTTTGTACTTTTTTTTCAGTTTATTAAAAATGCTTCATTTGAGTAGTGCAAAAGGAACCTGCTTATCCTATTACTATTAGGGACACATTAGGGGACCTTACTACTTCTAGAGGGAATTTATCACTACTGAGGGCACTATGGTGCATTATTACTACTGTTGGTACAATGGGGAGGCATAGTTATTAATGAGCAAAATACTACTACTACTAATGGGGATACTCTCAGGGAGCATTATCACTGTAGGGGGCACTATTAGTAATGAAGGCATCATGGGACAGAATCTTAAATGGTGGGACCTTTGTGGGGGACTATCTATACAGTATTTTTTCAGTATAGTATTTGGGGCCATTGGGGAGAACAGCTGGCACAGTATTGGCGGTAGCAGCAGGATAACACTGGCAATAAGAGATGATGGAAATCTAAGATATCTGTGTGACAAAACTCTGCGAAGAGGAGACATGACTGTAAGATGTCATCATGGTGGTCTTTTCCCAATGGAAAACCTGAGGAAAGTGAGCATTTACATTAGAGGGGACATCACTGGATATAATTAGTATGTGTCTTGTATGGGGGGTGTTATTATATAGGAATTATTGTACAGTATAGGATTTTTTAAAGTTTACATGACAACTATCATTTTTTCTGACTTTTCTCATCTGCTTTATGTAATTGAAGATTTTTTTATTCTATTTTTTATATGATATGCAGTAGGTCATGTTAAAGTCTAACCACAATTCCATAAATGGTGGGATGCTGTGCAACATAGAAATAAATGTACATGAAAGTAGAATGCAATGATTTGAAAATAGCATAGACCCACATTTTATTCACAATAGAACATAGAACACATATCAGATGTTGAAAGTAAAACGTATTATCATTTCATTAAAAAAATTGACTCATTAGATCTTGATTGCGGCAGTGCATCTAAAAAGAAGTTGGGACAGGGCCATTTATTTTTTCATTTAGCATTGCATCCCCTCTTCTTTTAAAAACAATCTGTAAACTTCTGGGAAGTGAGGAGACCAATTGCTGCAGTCATGGGAAAGGAATATTGTCCCATTCTTGTCTGTTGTAGGATTCTAGCTGCTAAATAGTCCTGGATCTGATTAGCCAAATTTTTTGTTTCATGATGCACCAAATGTTTTCTATTGTTGAAAGGTCTGGACTGCGGGCAGACCAGTTCAGCATCCGGACTCTTCTTCTATAAAACTATGCTGTTGTGCTGGATGCAGTACATGGTACAGCATTGTCTTACTGAAGTATGCAAGGCCTTCCCTGCAAGAGATGTTGCCCGGATTGGAGCATATGTTGTTCTTAAACCTCTATATACTGTTCAGCATTGTTATTGTCTTTCCAGATGTGTAAACTGCCCACACCATAGCTACGTATGCAATGCCATGCTATCAGAGATGCAAGCTTTTGAACTATCTGCTGACAGCAAGCTGGATGGTCCCTCTCCTCGTGAGTCTGCAGAACATAGTGTCTGTGGTTTTCAAAAAGAATATCAAATTTTGATTCATCTGACCACAGGAAAGTTTTTCATTTTGCCTCAATACATTCTAAATAAACTTTGGCCCAAAGAAGACGGTGGCATTTCTGGATTGTGTTGACATATGGCTTCTTCTGATACAGCTTTAACTTGCAATTTCAGATTGCATTGCAAACTGTGTTGACAGACAATGATTTCTGGAAGTTTTACTAACCCATTCAGTGATTTCCAGTACAGAAACAAGCTTGTTTACAATGAAGTGCCAGCTGAGGGCCCCTAAATCACGAGCATCCAATATTGACCGTTGACCTTGTTCCTTGCATACTTGAATTTCCCAAGATTCTCTAAATCTTTTAATATTATATACTGCTGATGCTGGGATATTCAAAATCTTTGCAATTTTACATTCAGGAACATTTTTCTGAAAGTGATCCTCAATTTATAGACCCATTTCATCACAAATTGGTGAAACTCTGCTTTTGAGAAACTCTTCCTCTCTAACATGATTTTTTTTATATACCCAGTCATTTGACTTAGTTTTCAACTTGCTCTTCCAGCTTCCAGCTATTTTTTATTAGTACCACTTACTTTTTCAGCCTTTTGTTGCCCCTATCCTAACTTTTTTGAGACACCTTGCTGGCATCAAGTTTTAAAACAGTTAATTTTTTTTTATGAAATGGTAAAATGTCTCACTTTCAATATCTGATATCTGAATAAAATGTGGGTCTATGAGTGATATGCCTAGCACCAGACATCTAGAGCACAGGCATAATATTACATTAGTCTATAGATGGATAGTGGTATAGGTTCAACAATTTTATAGCAAAACCTCTGTAGACCAACCAAAAACATGAGATGGAAAATAAGGTAGTGAATATCAGGTGACACTCTCAAATGTACAATGAAGCCACAGATATCAGTAGATACAGCACATTTATACACAATGAAGGCATCTTGTATGTGTGGTACCCACTGAAATACATTTGGGCCACTGGAGCAATGTTAAAGAGGGTACTAGAATCCTGTATGTAGTTAGGAGTCTTCATAGAAATATTTTTGCAATCTTCCCCAAATCTCCATATTTAATTTATCTGAGTAAACTCATACAGTAGGTGCGATCATCCAGTTAGCATTGTTGTGAAAAGTTGGTAGCATTTGTCCTGAGCAGAGCAGCCATAGTCCTCTGTAGGGGGAGGACTGTTGAAGATGTCACAATTTTCAATCCTGGTGTTGCCTCTGGTTGTATACTATGTCAGTTGAATGGGTACCTATGCATCATTCAGAAAAATTAACTGATCTGGTTTGCTTACTAAGGTGGTTTTTGCTTACTCACCACCCTAGTGAACCTGTGGAGATGCTCATAAAGCTACATTGTTCCACATATATCAGCAATGCTGGGTTTCTAAAACTTTTTATTTCAAACATATAACTCGTTTACATACTCTACAAGACACATCTGATTGAAATACACCACCCAGCTTCTCCCAGATAATAACATTGTTAGAATGTAGTTTGTGCAGTGTGAAGAACGTAAGGTTAAAGCACGATGGCTTCAGTTACATGGTTGTACAGATCATCAATGGCTTGTACTTTACCCAGGGGCGGACTGGGAACTAAAAGTGGCCCCATGTTAGGGGAGGGGGGGGGGGGGTTTGTTATGGTTTTATATTTGTATAATACATTTACCTGAAAAACCAAAATAAAAATTATCTGATCAAAAAAGTGGCCCCATGTTGCAGGTGGGTCCAAATTGACAGACTGTGGGGCAACATAATTAGTCCGGCCAACATATGTAGGCAGGAACAACAGAAGTAGGCAGGGCCAGCAATACCATAGTGCAGAACAATACACTGCCCCAGCTGAACCAAATACCACAGTGCAGCACAAAACACGTCTGCACCATAGTATTCAACTGTATCACTGTCCTGACAACGTCAATACGGTTGAATTCAGGAAGGCACCTGCGGCTGCTGGCCATCTCCATAAGAGAGAATCAGATCATTATAAACCTGACTGGTGGCAATGAGGAGGGCTTGGGTGGCTGTCCTAGGCATCGGCCAACCGGAAAATTTCCTTGTAGGATCTATAGCCAATCTGCCCCTGACTTTAGCTATAGTAATTCTTTAACTGTCCACCTTTTTATTTTTTAGGTGGCTTTTTCTTACAAGAAAATTCCCAAATGATTTGGATCACATAGTTGTAGATATTGCTCACAAACTTCTCTTCAAATCTCCTGTCAAATTTTCTACCCATCCTCAATAATCTACTGACTCCAGGAAGGCAGATTATGTTTTATGTCTTATGGCGCTGTACATTTCAGAACATGGGCATTATGTGTCTACTTACTACAAACATGAGAGCTGTTTATTTCTTTTCCCTTATCAAAGACAAAATGCATATTGAGGCTTTGAGCTGTGTGATAAGCAGGGGGTGGGCACAATGCAGTCCAGAGGCAATATTTTACTTGTTTTTGAACTACTGTCAACAATAATGAAAACAACAAAAAGATATATCAAGCAAGACCTGGGTTTCAAACTGATTCAGTAGATAATATATACAGTAGAAAGTTTGTTAAAATAACATCTTCAACCGAAATGAGGCTTTAGCTCTGTTTTGTGCTTATTTATGAGAAATGTGCAAATGTTTGTTATAGTTACAATTTTTTAATATAAGAATTTTGCATTGATTTATATAAGATTTCTTGTAAACTTATTTACATGCCAACTATTATTTTTTTCTGACAATTAGGGCTTATACGCACGGTCATTGGTCAGCCGTTCCATGCATTGGGGACCGCAATTTGCGGTCCTCAATGCATGGGCAACATCCATGTGGATTCCACAGACAGATCCAGACCCATTCAACTTGAATGGGTCCGTGATCCATCCGCACCGCAAATAAAATAGAACATGTTCTATTTCTTTGCACTATTCCGTAGTGCTTCCGTGAGATTCCGTGATGCTGTTTGCAATACTGACGCTGTTTGCAATACTGTTCGTGTACATGAGCCCTTAAAACCAGATAGTGACAGATATCCTTTTTTGTCATCTGCTTTTATTTTGTGATTGTAGATTTGTTTATTCTATTTTATGAACATGATTATATTTGTTAACAGCATTTACAGATATGCTTTACAGCAGCCACCATGGGCCATAGACACAACGGATTGGAGGAGACTCATTGACTTCTATACGAGAGCTTTCTAGGCATGCTCTGTGACCTGGGCAGAGGTTATTGTACAAGGAAGGAGTAGATAAGCTGTGGCCATCACCTATTAGGAATGGTGAATACTGTCGTATCTATGTAGGAGGCACACTGTATTTCATTGTAATCCTACCTGTGATAATAATGAGATGACTAATCAAAAGTGATATGAACATAGCAAGAAGTGGTGCCTATTAATAGGCTTAATGCCCAGTGTGAAAACTGCAGGATTATAGGATTTAAAAAAAATATACGATGCATTCAGAAAGTCTTCAGTTTTTTTCACATTTTATATTGCAAGCTTATATATAAAAAAAAAAAAAAAACATCGGGTTTTCCTTATCATTCTGCATTCAGAACCCCAAAATGACAAAATAAAAACGAAATGTTTGAAATCTTTGCTTTTTTATTGAAAAGAAAAAACTAAAAAAAAATGTATTGACATAAGTATTCAGACTATTTACTCAGTACTTAGTTGAAGCACCTTTGGGGCTTCTTGGCTATGATACCACAATGTTAACACCCCTGGATTTGGGGATTTTCTGCAATTCTTCTCTGCAGATCCTATCAAGCTCTGTCAGGTTGGATGGGGGCCATTATGGGACAGTTATTTTCAGGTCTCTTCAGTGATTTTAATTGGGTGCAAGTCAGGGCTCTGGCTGGGACACTCAAGGACATTCACAGAGATGTTCCCAAGCTACTCCTTTGTTATCTTCGCTGTATGCTTAAGTCATTGCCTTGAGAAAGGTGAACCTTCAGGCTAGTCTGAGGCCCAAAGCACTCTGGATCAAGTTTTCATTAAGAATATCTTTGAACTATGCTCCATTCATCTTTCCCTCAACTGTGACCAGTATCCCTGTCTTAGCCACTAAAAATACCCCCACAGCATGATGCTGCCACCACCATGATTCACTGTAGGGATGGTATTGGGTAAGTGTTGAGCAGTGCCTAATTTCCTCCAGACATGAGTTCTTGGTTTTATTAGACCAGAGAGTCTTGTTTCTCACTGTCTGAAAGTCCTTTCAGTGTTTTTTTGCAAACTCTAGGTAGTCTCTCCTGTGTATTTTACTAAGTAGAGGCTTCTTTCTGGCTTTTCGGTCATAAGCCCAGATTGGTGAGGTGCTACATTTATGGTTGACCTTCTGGAAGTTTATCCCATCTGCACACAGGATCTTTGGAGCTCATTTAGAGTGACCATTGGGTTCTTGTCCCCAAATCCCTATAGATGCCTATTGGAAAAAAAAGTTTTTGGCCAGCATATATTGGAAGTCAAAGGAAGACTCTCTACATTTATAGGTATAAAGTTCCACAGATTTATATGTTCATTTTGAAAGTGCCCCAATGTGATATTAACCTAGCCTGATCCTTTCTCAGAACTGCACACACTAATACCTACCAACCTACCTAGATTGTTATCACCAGCTACTATCCATCTACCTATAACCACAAATGTCACTTTGACATTACTAATGCAATCTTGGCACTAAAAAGTGTTGGATAAAGTGTTGGATAAAGTCTGAACCTGGGTACATACATTCAATAGTTGTCAGCCGAATGATCTCTCTGGTCTCTCTTCCAACTTCCCCCGTACAAATTTATGTTTGTCTCAGCCAAAAGTGTGTGTATGCTAAGAGGAGAGCAGAGAGAGCTGCTGCCAGACACTTCTGATGGTGGCTTACCTCACTGAAGAACAAAAGGATAGGGTGAAAATATTAATTTGGCCCGATTCTTGTCTCCCTGTGCATCATCTGTCGGAGGGGTGTTGGGATTTCCCCACACATATAAGTGTATTGGCAAAACCCAATAGTACGAATAATGTGCATGGCCAGCTTTAGGAGACCACAGAGTGTCATACATGACTTTTTAGGGCAATTTGGGCATTTTTATTTGGGTGAAATTTATTCATACTTGAATGGAATCTGATGACTGATTCATGCAAATCGGACCCAAAACCAATTCCAAAAACATTTGTTCATCTCTATACAGCTCATGCACCACCTGAGTTTATCACAGATATTTCCAGTCCACTTTGTTCTCAACCAGCTACCCTTGTTGAATTATTAATAGTCATATTTTATAAAGAATACTCTAAATCCAGTCAATCTGACAAACCTTTTATAAGTAAACTCAGCAATCATTTTTTAAACTAATGTGCAATATTCCCTTATATCAGCGGGAACAAAATTATAATTCTAACCTGTATGAACAACATCAATTTCCTAGTTATTTTGCATAAAATTAATAAGACATCTCTGAGCAATAAAAGACATTAGTCATTAATTTGGACATTTGTATCTTATGTAGTGGAAATGATCTGATTAACAGTTTATCGTATGCACAGAGTTTAATTAATCCTGATGATCTGGTGATGCACCGAAGCTGTTTGTTTCAATAATATGTCTTAAATTAGGCCAGGGCAGCCACTCAGACAGCTGTCATAGAGTATAACCATTTGAAAACACTTGAGATAATGACAGCAAAACAGAGATTGCTGTGATATGGCTTAATATTCCCATGACTATGTCACATGCACCGCTTTTACAGTGTGATTCTCAGCGACGCTCTTGTGCTAGATGTTGAACAGAAGAAAAAGCTTCACTTGCGAGAGTGCTACTTCGCATCATAGGCAAAAGCTAAACATGAAACATGATGTCTTTTAATAGTGTAGTGTATTTTGCAACAGTCCATTGAACAATTTAGGTCAGTTGCTTGCAATGTTTAATTAGACTAGTATATATGTTTGTAATTAACAGCAGATGTGACAAGCTAATGTGTCCGTGTACATATAAATTAACCTTTGCCCATCAGCTGCTTGAGTCTGTGAGAAAACTGCCATGTTTGCTTGTGTTCCAGTGAACCAAAATCAAATTAAAAAGGTAATTACAAAAAAAAAATGCTAATGGAATTTGCTTTTCATGTGAAGCATGAACCTCAGGACACTTTCATAACCACACAAAGATACTTTGCACAATTAATACAAACAGATATTTTCAATCTTATGAAGAATTTGCATGATGTTAATTCTTTGGGGAAAATTAATTTGCAAATTATATTTCCCCCTGGAAAGCTGAGTCATCCAAGTCTCACTTAGCAACAGTATTTAGGATTTACATATTTTGCTTAAATAATGCAAATCAAATTGGAACTTTGCCACATGATGTAAACATATATTTTAGATTTAATTTTACTGTTGTGTTTTATTCACACAAATACAAACATGGTAAACCAAGACAGTTTTCAAAATGCAGTTATACTTAGAAGGACATCCACCTCCATGAACCTAACTACTGAGTTGAAGGCAAGCCACTTGTCCTCTCCCCAGGTCACAGTCCATGACCCTAGATCCCAGTAACTCCTAAAAGGCTTTGCAGACTGATTTATTTACCATTACTTTACTTTGGTTCCTAATTTAATTTAAAAAAAAGTCAGTGCTCTATTATTTAGCCACAAAATTCCAATATACTCATGTTCTAAGTGAAGAAATGCTAAATATTTTGGTGGCCCTGTTTGTAGGACTTAATATCTGTGGCTCTTCAGTAAGTTGTGTCTCCAATGGTATTGCTAAATAAATCCAATTTTCTGAGACCACTCATGCCCTTCAAAGTGCACACCTTTGAATTTTCTTATATACAGTGTACATTGTTTTGCCTAAAAGTTAGAGTAATGTACAATATGTATATTTAATTGGTACATCAGTCTTATAAGCTCTTCTCCTTCTCTGTTTTAAATTTAAAGGTTTCTAAAAATTCTAAGCATTACTTTTTTAGGGTGCTTGCTTGGAAAAAAGGACTTAGAGCTTAGCTTCTCAACCTACAGTACATGTATCCCAAGGGGGTGTCATGTCTTTCCATGGGGTACTAATACTGCGCTATTTTTTATTATGTTTATTAGAGAACAAATGATACGAGGATAGTGGAAAGTATATATATATATATATATATATATATATACATACACAGTCCTGATCAAAAGTTTAATACCACTTGAAAAATGGCAAAAAATCATATTTAGCATGGCTGGATCTTAACAAGGTTCCAAGTAGAGCTTAAACATTCAACAAAAAGAAATGGGAGTGAGAAAAAACATTTTGTGAGCAAAATTGAAACAGGCTGTTTTTCAGCTGATCAAAAGTTTAGGACCACACCTCCCCAAAAAAACTAAACCCCCCAAAACAGAAATCCAACTTCCAAACATGAACTCAGTAATGAGGAGCTCCGCCGTTATTGTTTATCACTTCAAAAATTTGTTTTGGCATGCTTGATGCAAGCGTTTCCATGAGGTGAGTGGGAACATTTCTCCAAGTGGTGAAGACGGCCGCACGAAGGCCATCTACTGTTGCCCATTTTTGTAAACTTCCCTTGCCATCCATCCCCAAAGGTTCTCAATTGGATTTAGATCAGGGGAGCACGCAGGATGGGCCAAAACAGTGATGTTATTCTCCTGGAAGAAGTCCCTTGTCCTGCGGGCATTGTGTACTGTAGCGTTGTCCTGTTGAAAAACCCAGTCGTTACCACACAGATGAGGGCCCTCAGTCATGAGTAAACTCTTTTCAACATCTGGACATAGCCAGCGGCCGTTTGACGCCCCTGCACTTCCTGAAGCTTCATTGATCCACTGAAGGAAAAAAATAAACACAGTGGAGGGCCCTACGTGCATTCTACTGTGGCACGTAGAAAACATCTCAGGTGGGATCTGCTTGTCATGCCAGTAACGTTGGAAACCATCAAGGTTAAAAAAAATTCTCATCAGAGAATAAAACTTTCTTCCACCTTTGAATGTCCCATGTTTGGAGCTCTCTTGCAAAGTCCAAACGAGCAGTTCTGTGGCGTTCAAGAAGACGAGGTCTTTGAAGACGTTTTTAGTTTTTGAAGCCCTTCAGTCTTAGATGCCGTCTGATGGTTATGGGGCTGCAGTCAGCACCAGTAAGGGCCTTAATTTGGGTCGAGGATCGTCCAGTGTCTTGACGGACAGCCAATTGGATCCTTCGGCTCAGTGCTGATGATTTTTTTTGGGGTCTTTTACTTGACATTTTTGTTCCATAACCCTCAGGATCATTTAAGAAATTCCAATTGACTGTCTTACTGCGTCCCACCTCAGCAGCGATGGCGCGATGTGAGAGACCCTGCTTATGCAGTTTGACAACCCGACCACGTTCAAAAAGGGAGAGTTTTTTTTGCCTTTGCCATCACAACGTGTGACTACCTGACAGAAAATGACAATGAATCCACATCTTTGCACAGGTTTGGCCTTTTAAAGGCATGTGGTCCTAAAATTTGGATCAGCTAAAAAACAGCCTGTTTCAGTTTAATCGTTATTTTCAATTAATTGAATGCCCAAAAAAGGTTTTGTCTCACTCTCATTTCTTCTTGTTGCATGTTGAAGCTCTACTTGGAACCTTGTTAAGATCCAACAATGTAAAATAGGATTTTTTGCTATTTTTCAAGTCTTGGGCTTAAACTTTTGATCAGGACTAAAAAAAACTGAAAAAAACAACAAAAATATGTCATATTCTAGGTTCTTCAAAGTAGCCACCTTTTGCTTTCATTACTGCTTTGCACACTCTTGGCATTCTCTTGATGAGCTTCAAGAGGTAGTCACCTGAAATGGTTTTCACTTCACAGGTGTGCCCTGTCAGGTTTAATAAGTGGGATTTCTTGCCTTATAAATGGGGTTGGGACCATCAGTTGCGTTGTGGAGAAGTCAGGTGGATACACAGCTGATAGTCCTACTGAATAGACTGTTAGCTGCTTTTTTCTTGCAATAATACAAATTCTAAGTAAATAAAAACGAGTGGCCATCATTACTTTAAGAAATTAAGGTCAGTCAGTCCGAAAAATTGGGAAAACTGTGAAAGTGTCCTCAAGTGCAGTCACAAAAACCATCAAGCGCTACAAAGAAACTTGCTCACATGCGGACCGTCCCAGGAAAGGAAGACCAAGAGTCACCTCTGCTGCGGAGGATAAGTTCATCCGAGTCACCAGTCTCAGAAATCGCAGGTTAACAGCAGCTCAGATTAGAGACCAGGTCAATGCCACACAGAGTTCTAGCAGCAGACACATCTCTAGAACAACTGTTAAGAGGAGACTGTGTGAATCAGGCCTTCATGGTAGAATATCTGCTAGGACAGGCAACAAGCAGAAGAGGTTTTTTTTGGGCTAAAGAACACAAGGAATGGACATTAAACCAGTGGAAATCTGTGCTTTGGTCTGATGAGTCCAAATTTTAGATCTTTGGTTCCAACCACCGTGTCTTTGTGCGACGCAGAAAAGGTGAACGGATGGACTCTACATGCCTGGTTCCCACCGTGAAGCATGGAGGAGGAGGCGTGATGGTGTGGGGGTGCTTTGCTGGTGACACTGTTGGGGATTTATTCAAAATTGAAGGCATACTGAACCAGCATGACTACCACAGCATCTTGCAGCGGCATGCTATTCCATCTGGTTTGCGTTTAGTTGGACCATCATTTATTTTTCAACAGGACAATGACCCCAAAAACACCTCCAGGCTGTGTAAGGGCTATTTGACCATGAAGGAGAGTGATGGGGTGCTGCGCCAGATGACCTGGCCTCCACAGTCAGCGGACCTGAACCCAATCGAGATGGTTTGGGGTGAGCTGGACCGCAGAGTGAAGGCAAAAGGGCCAACATGTGGTAAGCATCTCTGGGAACTCCTTCAAGAGCTCATCAAGAGAATGCCAAGAGGGTGCAAAGCAGTAATCAAAGCAAAAGGTGGCTACTTTGAAGAACCTAGAATATGACATATTTGTTGTTGTTTTTTTCACACTTTTTTGTTATGTATATAATTCCACATGTGTCAATTCATAGTTTTAATGGCTTCAGTGTGAATCTACAATTTTCATAGTCATGAAAATAAAGAAAACACTTTGAATGAGAAGGTGTGTCCAAACTTTTGGTCTGTACTGTATATCCAAATGACAAGAAGCTAGGCATGAGAAATGGTCTTATTTTGTCATGTAAACTCATTCAAAGAAGTGCTAATAGTTACAGTAAATGTATAAATGTATTTGTTAATAAGCTAATAGTTGGGCTTCCTCAATCCAAAGTCAAAACAATGCCTGCATTACCTATTTACCGGTTGGCCTTCATTTCTAAAACTTTATTATACATAACCTAGGGGCACCAATTTGCTATATGATCTTATTCCCCTGCTAGTTAATTTTGTAGCATTTGATTCCGTTCTTCAATCCATTTGGGTAGGGTCAGGGATGTCCCAGGCATTGGTATTAGTAATTTGTCCACCATTATTAGATTTATGCTTAGGTCTTGTTTAGAAAAAATAATAATTTGAATTGGGGTGCAAATTAGGATCACTTTAGGGGAGGTAAGCATCAAATTAGAGGAGCCAGTTTTGCTGATTACATTTTCTGGTATTACAAAAAAACTTCTAAGCAAAGATACCTCCAACATGCATTGTCCTTCATCATATTGATTTCCTAAAAAAAAATAGTTGTGTATCATATTGTTAAACTTTTACAATTTTTTTTTTTACATCCTCATGCATCTGGAAAAACCATATGAATGTTGCAGCATAGAGTAGATTTACTTAGTTGCTAGTATTGTTGCCTTACCCAAGGCCTACATCCACATAGAGTTTTTATGTTTTTCTCATAGTAGAAACAATCCAAAGAAACAGAAGTTCAGCAGACACTTCATGTTCTTCCCATACTTCCCATACAGCTTCTTCTGATACTCCAAAAACAACTTGGTTAATTTAGAAATTTGATGAGGACTGTAAGTTATGATCTCTGTACAGCACTGCTATACAAATGAACAAAAAAATTAAACAAAATTAAATACATTTCTTTAGTATGAAAATTAGTCAACCTCTATCAATTTTCTACAAAACTCCCATGTACTCCTTAGTGGTTTCTAAGTCACACCTGAGTAAACCTACAAAAAAATATCCTTTTTTCATTTGTAATTTGGTAATAGGGGAGGCAGTGTCCAGTGGGCATTTTAATAACGGTCAGAAAAGCGCATCAGTGAACTCACCATGATGTCTGTCGATAAGATGAATGGGAGGTTGCGGGCGGTAGCGAAGGCCCAGAGTGGCTTTATCCACAGATGTCAGGCTTACTGCAAGGGGAGGCAGTGGGTACAGCAGGCCTATCACCATGTGCGAGAAGGCCGCAGCAGGTTCGCCCGCCGCCGTGCATTAGCCCCAGTGAAACCCCCAGTGTTCGGCGCAGGCACAGGAGCCCCTCTATGGACCCCCTACAAAAGGGGGGTGATGGGTGCCTTTTAGCATCATCCTCTCAGCTTGGGAGTAATTCATGTGTACAGCGGAGCCCAGAAGGAGGCAGCGCCCCCCACCTGTCTTCACCAACAAGCAGCGAGGGATCAGGAGCTGGAGATGTGGGCTTTTTGTCCCCCCTAGTGGCAGGAACTCCCGCTCGGCAAGGGAGAGAGTTCATCATGAGAATGGTGCCTGAACCAGGAGTGGCCACTAGAGGGCGCAGGGCTCTATGACTTCACGGGCAGAAGTTTCCTGGCCTGGGAAAACAGGAAGATGAAGTGGTGTCTGAAGATGGGGAGAGCGCACCCAGCATGGATGTGTCTGGGGTGCAGGCTTCCAGTGGTTCGTTTACAGCGGGAGAATCTGTCGAGTCGCCTATGAGGATCGTTCGTCAGGAGCCAGGACCAGCAACTGCGGGGTTCACAGCCCCAAGGCAGCCAGGTTAGACCTTGTGGGGAGTTTTTCAGACATTAGTTAGCAGTCTGGGGGGTGTGGGGGCTGCGGGGGGGTGATAGGGAGCTAGTTGGGGGATTGGGGCAGTTTTTAAGTAGTCTTGGGGGTTGGGTTGCAGGGTTAGGAGGAGCAGGTTTGTTCATGTTACTGGCTTAGGGGGTAGGTGCACTGTTTGAGTGGGGCTGTGGAGGGCACGCAGCCTTGGGTGGGGGGGGATCAGTGTCGGTGCAGACCCAGGTTCGGGGTGAAGAGGACAGTCCTAGGGTGGATGATGCAGCAAAGGGTGAGGTTTACGTGTGTTTTGAAGGTCCGATAGGGGCGCACTTAAAGCAGTAAGTACAGGAGCGTATATAGAAGGGGGGAGTACGTTGATATTTTTTCACTTCTCCCCCTGGAGCGTTTTAACTTGGATAGCTCAAGGATAGTCGAAGGAAAAAAGGAAGAAGATGAAAAGCGCCGGTATAGACTCATCCCGCGCACTTTCGCCAATTGGTTACAGGCGTTTGCTATATTGGTGAATGCTATTGGGGAAAAGATACACAAGTGTTGCTCTTTTTTGTTACCTGGACGCAATTGGGGAGGCGTACAGGTTGTACGGGGGTTCAGGGTGGCTCATGTATGATGAGCAATTTTGGCAGAGAAAGGCAGTTCGCCCTAATATTAGTTTATGGTTAAGGGTGACGGCGCCGACCGGCAGGTTCGAGGGTTTGTTCTCTCTTGTTGCCTCTACGTTACAGTCGATGTTTGCGTATTTTGGGGTACTGTTAGCTGCAGGTAAGACTGTGGGTCCGGCGACTAAATAGAGGTTTTTATAGTGATAGTGATAAATACGGAAAAAAATGAGTGTCGGCTTCCTGAGGAGAAGGTTTATGATTTGCGGGAGGGTGTCGGCAAGGCGAGGAGGTCGTCCAAAATTTGTCTGCAGTACCTACAGTCTCTTTTAGGGAAGCTAAACTTTTCTTGTAGAATTATTCCAATGGGTCGGATTTTTTGTCGATGGTTGGTGGCAGCTATGGCTGGTTAGGTCGGGAATTGAAGAAAGATTTTGAGGTTTGGGCCGTTTATTTTTTAATCGTAGAGCGTTGGTGATGGGGGATGTGGTAGATAGTTTTGATTTAGAGTTATTTATAGATGCAGCTGGGGGGGTTAGTTTTGGCTCATATTGTAATGGCCAGTGGGGTGCAGATCGATGGCCAGAATCCTGGGCTGGGTCAGGAATTTGGCTCCATTGGAGCTCTTTCCCATAGTTCTTGCAATGGTGCTGTGGGGCGATAGATTCAGGAACAAGAATGTGCGTTTTCATTGTGATAACCTGTGGGGGTGCAGGCAATCAATGGTTTGACCGCCTCGTCCCCTCCAGTGGTTCATTTATTGCAGCACCTGGTGTTGCTCTGTTTATCGTTTAATGCATGGGTGGTGGCGGTTCATGTGCCTGGGGTTTCTAATTGCAATGGCCTTTCTTGTTTGCAGTGGAAGCGGTTTCGACAGTTGGCTCCGTCCGTAAGCGGAATCCGAAGGGCTGGAATGTCCGGGGTCATTGTAGAAGCTCTTGGAGGTACCGTAGAAGGGATTTTGAAGACTTTTTTGAGTGCAGGTACTTGAGAGAGCTTGGAGGGAGTGTGATGAGTTGTGTGAAACAGTAGGGGTGGGAGTAGACAAGGGTGAATTACTATTGCTGTTATTTATGGGTCATGGCAAGAAGCAGGGTTGAACAGTGGCACAATTAAACAAATCTATTTTCAGTTATATTTCTCCAATCTCTGGCTCTGACACACAAAAGGTATAATACAGATGTCAATAAGCCCTGCAGACACTCTCTATAGAAAAATTATTGAAAATTATGTAAAAAATATATACATTTTCAGTTATATTTCTCCAGTTTCTGGCCCTGATACACAGAAGGTATTGGACAGATGTCACAAGTCACTGCTGACACCCTCTATAGCAAAATTATAAAAAATTATGGAAAAAATATATAAATTTTCAGTTATATTTCTCCAATCTCTGGCCCTGACACACAGAAGGTATTTGGGCAGATGTCACAAGTCACTGCTGACACACTCTATATAAAAATTATTAAAAATTATGGAAAAAATATAGTAATTTTAAGTTATATTTCTCCAATCTCTGGCCCTGACACACATAAGGTATAATACAAATGTCACTAGTCACTGCAGACACCCTCTATAGAAAAATTATTGAAAATGATGGAAAAAATATATAAATTTTCAGTTATATTTCTACAATCTCTGGTCCTGACACACAGAAGGTATTTGACAGATGTCACAAGTCACTGCTGACACCCTCTATAGAAAAATTATTGAGAATGATGGAAAAAAATATATAATTTCAGTTATATTTCTACAATCTCTGGTCCTGGCACACAGAAGGTATAGTACAGATGTCACTAATCACTGCAGACACCCCCTATAGAATTAGTACTGAAAATGCTGGGGAAAAAAATTGGTACTTTAGCTATAAAATTCTGCCAGCCTTCCACCACACACAATAGTCCTTAAAAGGACTTTTGGGTCTTTGAAAAGTTTTTCTTCTGAAATGATTGAGATCAGACTCCCTACACTCTCTGTCCCTTCCGAAGCGCAGCTCGCCCTGACTACAAATGCGTTATTGGATGCTATAAAGCACCCGATGACGTGTTCTGGTCAGCCAATCACTGTAATGCCAGTAGACAACATGACTACTAGCATTACAGTGAGGGCAGAACTTACCTGCATGTTTATTGGCTTCATAGCAGCTGCGAAATGTGTAGGGGGGAAACTCAAGCATGGCGCTCGGGCACATGAGGTACCTGGTCGAGTACCGCCATGTGCCGAGCATAGCGATGCTCGAACCGAACAGCAGTTCGGCTGAGCATGCTCACTCAACACTAATTATTATGCAATTTTTGTTAATAAAATGGCTGCTGTGGCCGATTAAATCCGACACAAGTCTCTGTGGTATTATTACTAGTGGGTAATGGAAAAAAAGAAAAAGAAAGGAAAAGGTGAAAAGGGTATAGGTCAAGAGTTTTAGTTTAATAGGGCCCAAGGATGTCACCAATAATTTGATCATGCACACCATTGTTTTCCAGTATTCTCCTGATGGTGGACACCTTAACCTTAACTTTCTTTGTGACCTCGTATTTGTGCCATGATACACTTCCACAAATATATGCTATGAAGATCAGACTTCAATAGATCATCTACTCACACCTGATTGTCATCCCATTGATTGAAAACCTGGCGCTAACTTCACCTTCAAATTATTTGCTAATCCTAAAGGTTCACATGCCTTTACAAGATATGTGATATTGGAACTTTTTACTCAATAAATAAATTGTAAGTGTAATATTTTTGATTAGGTTATTTTTTTCTACTTTCCAGACTTATGTGAAAATTCTATGCAGTTTTAGGTCCAATTTAAGGGTTCACAAACTTTTAAGCACCACTGCATGTGAAGGAGTCTTTAAACTGAAAGTCATAGTATATTTAAAAAGTCTAATCTCAATAAATCCAGTATTTTATTCATTTTAGTGCCCCCCCTAGTTTTTATTTCCCAACTTGTGATCAGTAAATATGCTGTAAGTATATATATATAGTAGGATTTGCTCTGGTAGGCAAGGTAAGCGGATGCAATACAGAAGCAAGACCACGGTTGAAAAGCAAAAGTCCAGTGTTTATTCACACAAAAAGGCAGAAAAGAAAAACAAATGTATCACAGGGTCCTGGTGTTAATTTCACACAGCAAGAGTCCCCAGAATCACACAAATCACCTGGCAGTCCACAGCTGACTCTCAGCAGACGGCTCTCATGCAGCTCTCATACACAGAGTTTCCACAGCTCCACTTTCAAATGCAGGGTAATCCACCACCAGCTGAGCTGCTGGCTGGGTTTTTAAACCCCAGCCCAAAACCTTGCCTGGATGTTGGGAACAGCCACCCACCCTGCTCTTTGGCTGATCCCAATAAGAACTGTCCCGGATTGGCTTTACAGCCACACTAAGTAGAACAGTGTCAGCGAGCACTAGATGCCGCTGACACTGAAAATTAACGGTTCTTATCTCACCGAGGCCAGGAACCTCGTGACATGTACCTTCCGTCAATGACAGACACTTGCGCCTTCCTACATACCTCCCCCTTTGTTCAACCCTGAGGGGGTGAACACATGCTAGACAGTGTACTCGGGACAGGGCATCCGCGTTTCCCTGTAACCGGCCTGCCCTATGTTCTACTGTGAACTTAAAGTTTTGAAGAGACAAGAACCACCTGGTGTCAAGGAACCATGAACCAGACGTACAACAGAGATAAGTGGAGAAGAAGAAGGTTTTATTGAAGAGCAAGCCGTAAGCAAAGTCCAAACGGATGGCTAGACCGAAGCGGGGTCTTGCGGAGACAGAGGTCAGGAACCAGAAGGGTAGTCAGACGTAGCCAGGATCAGGAACCAACGGGGTAGTCAGACGAAGCCGGAATCAGGAACCAACGGGGTAGTCAGACGTAGCCAGGATCAGGAACCAACGGGGTAGTCAGACGAAGCCGGAATCAGGAACCAACGGGGTAGTCAGACGAGGCCAGGATCAGGAACCAGAAGCAGCAGCAGTCTTGGAAGCATGTGAACACAGGAGGACCAAGCAAGGAACTGAAGCCACAGACCTCCTATATATATGAGCTGGGCATCCAGCTCCTCCCAGTGGGAAGGAGGAGCCGCAGGGTGGGAGGCTACAAGAAAACCCAGAAACCAAGATGGCCGCCAGCACATGTCAAACGAAGGGAACAGCAAGGAGGTAAGACCATGACAGTACCTCCCCCTCAAGGGCCCCTCCTCCGCGGAGTAAGGAACGGTTTCTGAGGGAAGCGTGCGTGGAAGGCTCGGAGCAAGACAGGAGCATGGACATCTGCGGAGGGAACCCAGGAACGCTCCTCTGGACCATAACCACGCCAATGGACCAAAAACTGCACCCGGCCGCGGACCAGGCGTGAGTCCAGGATATTGCTCACCTCATACTCCTCACGATTGCCCACTTGGACCGGACGAGGCCGAGGAATCGAGGAAGTGAAACGATTACACACCAGCGGCTTCAACAGGGAGACATGAAACACGTTGGAGATCCGCATGCCAGGAGGAAGCGCAAGGGCATAGGCTACCGGGTTTACCCTGCGAAGCACTCGGAAGGGACCAACAAAGCGAGGCGCCAGCTTGGGAGTGGGCACTCGAAGGTTGAGGTTGCGGGTGGACAACCATACGCGGTCTCCGACCTGGTAGGAAGGAGCGGGCGCTCGTCTGCGATCAGCCTGGAGTTTCTGGCGCTGCGCAGAGACCTCAAGGGACCTCTGGATCTGTACCCAAGAAGCACGTAGGACGGAAAGGTGATCCTCCACAGCCGGAATATCCTGGGGAGAGAATATCTCCGGTAACACGGCAGGTTGGAACCCATAATTGGCCATGAAGGGAGACGTCCCAGAGGAAGAGTTCACCGCCGTGTTCCTGGCAAACTCAGCCCAAGGCAGGAGGTCAACCCAATTGTCTTGGTGATCGGAGACATAGCAACGAAGGAATTGCTCCAAGGCCTGATTGGATCGTTCTGCGGCCCCATTGGACTGAGGGTGGTAGGCCGAGGAGAAAGAGAGATGAATCCCCAACTGGGAGCAAAAGGCGCGCCAGAACCTGGACACAAACTGACTCCCCCGATCCGACACAATCTCCTTGGGCAAACCGTGCAACCGGAAGACCTCCCTGGCAAAAATCGAGGCCAACTCTTGTGCAGAGGGTAACTTCTTGAGAGGAACACAGTGGCACATTTTGGAAAACCGATCCACTATCATGAGAATGACCGTATGGCCTCGGGATGCAGGGAGGTCCACAATGAAATCCATCCCCAGGTGTGACCATGGACGCTCCCCGGTGGCTATGGGTTGCAAAAGGCCCAACGGAAGGTGCCGAGGGGACTTACTCTGGGCACAAACGGAGCATGCCGCTACATATGCGGCGATGTCGGAACGTAGGGAAGGCCACCAGAACAGACGTGAAACAGCCCAGGACAGCTGATTCTTTCCAGGATGCCCCGCGGCCTTGGAGTTATGGTAGGTTCGCAACAACCGAGTGCGCAACTCCTCAGGCACAAAACACCTGCCGTTGGGTCTCCCAGAGGGAGCACCAGATTGAGCCGCCAAAATCTGCTCACCCAGGGGAGAGGTCAGGCTGGTGCGAATGGCGGCCAGGATCTGATTCGGAGGTATGACCGAAGTCGGAATCGACTCCTCCCCGGACAGCTCGGAGTACTGCCGTGATAAGGCATCCGCTCTGATGTTCTTGGAACCGGGTAGGTAGGAGACCACGTAATTAAAACGTGACAAGAACAGAGCCCATCTGGCCTGACGTGGTGTCAATCTCTTGGCCTCAGAGAGGTAGGTCAGATTCTTGTGGTCCGTCAGGATGAGAACCGGAACCACCGAGCCCTCGAGCAAGTGCCTCCATTCTTTAAGGGCCTGCACGATGGCCAATAACTCCCTGTCACCAATGTGATAGTTGCACTCCGCGGAAGACAGTTTCCGGGAGTAAAACCCACAAGGAAGCAGAGGACCCTCCGGTGTTCTACGCTGAGACAGGAGGGCGCCTACTCCCGTCTCAGACGCGTCCACCTCGAGGACAAACGGCAACCCAGGGTTGGGATGCGACAGAATCGGAGCCGACACAAATGCGGATTTTAGAGCCTCAAAAGCTCGGATGGCCTCGGGCGGCCAGACCTGGGGATTACTTCCCTTCCTGGTCAGATCCGTGAGAGGCTTGGCTAGCAAGGAAAAGTCCCTGATGAACTTCCGATAATAATTGGCGAAGCCCAAAAAGCGCTGCAGGGCACGAAGACCACTGGGCTGGGGCCACTGTAAGACAGCCGAAACCTTCTCAGGATCCATGGAGAACCCCTCAGCGGAAATGATGTAACCTAAGAAGGTTACCTGGGATCGGTGAAATTCACATTTCTCAAGCTTACCGAACAGCTTGTTCTCTCGTAACCTTTGCAACACTCGTCTGACATCCAGAATGTGGGCCTCCATGGATTCAGAATATACCAAGATGTCATCCAAATAGACCACCACACACTGCTGCAACAGGTCACGGAAAACATCGTTGATGAATTCCTGGAAGACTGCGGGCGCATTGCACAACCTAAAGGGCATAACCAAGGATTCATAATGACCGGTCCTGGTGTTAAACGCGGTCTTCCACTCATCGCCCGCCTTGATCCTTACCAGGTTATATGCCGCCCTCAGGTCGAGTTTGGTAAAGACCGTGGCCCCTTTGAGGCGATCGAACAGCTCGGAAATCAAGGGTATCGGGTAAGCGTTCTTGATCGTGATGCGATTGAGACCCCTGTAATCGATGCAAGGCCTCAACTCACCGCCCTTCTTTTTCACAAAGAAAAATCCAGCCCCTGCCGGGGACGAGGATTTGCGAATGTGTCCGCGTGAAAGCGCCTCCCTCACGTACTCCTCCATGGCCTCATTCTCCGCTACCGACAGTGGATAGACTTTGCCACGAGGAGGAACGGCACCAGATTGTAACTCTATGGCACAATCGTATGGGCGGTGCGGAGGTAGGGCAACCGCACGCACCTTATCGAATACATCCCGGTACTCCTCGTATTCAGGAGGCAACAGAGAGTCCGAGGAAGTACTCAGCAACTTGACAGGCCCATGGATGCAACTAGCCCCACACTGCGGTGACCACGAGAGGATCTCGGCCGATTTCCAATCGAAAGTCGGATTATGCTTCTGGAGCCAGGGGTACCCCAAGACCACCGAGTAGTGTGGAGACGAAATAACCTGGAGACAGACCGACTCTCTGTGAACGGCACCAATGACCATCCCCACTGGAAGGGTCTCATGAGTCACGTGTGGCGGCAGAAGGGGTCTGCCGTCTATCGCCTCAAGAGCCAGTGGGGAACCTCGAGGCTGCAGAGGAATGGAATTGGCGGCGGCGAACACACCATCAATGAACAAACCACCAGCACCAGAGTCCACCAACGCCTGGGTCGTCACCGAGCCCCCGACCCAGGAGAGGACAACAGTAATCAGTGGTTTGTCAACACGGGAAACCGGGGACGAGGAGACTCCACCCAAGATCTGCCCCCGACAGGACCTCAGGTGCGAGCGTTCTCCCGGACGGTTCGGACATGCCAACCGAAAATGCCCACCGAGACCACAGTACATGCATCGGCCCTCGCGTCTCCGGAGTGCCCTCTCCCCCTCGGAAAGGCGAGCAAACCCCCGCTGCATGGGTTCACCCCCAGACAAGTCATCCCCAGGAGGCGTGGGAGGAGAGGGAGGCACGGGTGGGACAGCAAACGTAGGCGCCAATCTGTTAGGAGACCTCCGCAGGCTCTCCTTAAAGGAAGGTCTCTCCCTGAGTCTGGTGTCAATCAAAATCAGGAAAGAAATAAGAGACTCGAGCTCCACTGGTAGGTCCTTAGCTGCAACCTCATCCTTCAAGGCATCCGAGAGACCATGAGAGAAAGCAGCGACCAGAGCCTCATTATTCCAGCCCACCTCTGCTGCCAGGGTACGAAACTCAATGGCGTATTCAGCTACGGATCGTGAACCCTGTCTGATGGACATAAGGAGCTTCGCAGCAGAGGCAGCACGAGCCGGCACATCGAATACCTTCCGAAGAGAAGCAACAAAACCGGAAAACTCGGCAACCACCGGATTGTTGTTCTCCCATAAAGGGCTGGCCCAGGCCAAGGCCTTGTCCGAGAGCAGCGAGATCAAGAAGCCCACCTTTGATCTCTCAGTAGGAAAGGCATGTGGCAGCAACTCGAAGTAAATGCCCACCTGGTTAAGGAAACCTCGGCACTGAGTTGGCTCTCCCCCAAAGCGCTGTGGAAGGGGGGCAGAACCGGTCATACCCCGAAACACCACAGGCGCAGCAACAGGTGTCGGGGTAGACTCTGGCGCAACCACCGGAGCGGCAGTAGGAGCGGGCCCAGGAGCGACAACCGACCCATCGGCAACGGAAGCTAAATGAGCCGTGCGTTCAAGCAGGGTTTGCAACGCCACAGCGAACCGACCCAACAGGTGATCCTGCTGATCAAGTCTGGCAACCAGCGTAGGTAGCGAGGGTGGCCCTGTACCGTCAGAATTCATGGCTTGGTCCTAATGTCAAGGAACCATGAACCAGACGTACAACAGAGATAAGTGGAGAAGAAGAAGGTTTTATTGAAGAGCAAGCCGTAAGCAAAGTCCAAACGGATGGCTAGACCGAAGCAGGGTCTTGCGGAGACAGAGGTCAGGAACCAGAAGGGTAGTCAGACGTAGCCAGGATCAGGAACCAACAGGGTAGTCAGACGAAGCCGGAATCAGGAACCAACGGGGTAGTCAGACGTAGCCAGGATCAGGAACCAACGGGGTAGTCAGACGAAGCCGGAATCAGGAACCAACAGGGTAGTCAGACGAGGCCAGGATCAGGAACCAGAAGCAGCAGCAGTCTTGGAAGCATGTGAACACAGGAGGACCAAGCAAGGAACTGAAGCCACAGACCTCCTATATATATGAGCTGGGCATCCAGCTCCTCCCAGTGGGAAGGAGGAGCCGCAGGGTGGGAGGCTACAAGAAAACCCAGAAACCAAGATGGCCGCCAGCACATGTCAAACGAAGGGAACAGCAAGGAGGTAAGACCATGACACCTGGTGACTCGAGCATTCCTATCTTTGGCCTGGCTCATCCTTGATGGGGGAGTGATCGGTCACCAGACGGAACTTCCTTCCAAACAAATAATAGCGGAGAGACTCAAGTGCCCACTTGATGGCCAGGCACTCTCTCTCTCCACTATACTATACCGGGTCTCCGCTGGAGTGAGCTTATGGCTGAGGAAGACAACGGGATGCTTCTCCCCATTGACTTCCTGAGACGGTACCGCAACGAGACCTACTTCGGAGGCATCGGTCTGTACCACAAATTCCCACTTGAAGTCGGGTGTCACCAAAACCGGGGACCCACACAGGGCCGACTTCAAAGCGGAGAAAGCCTCTTCCGCCTGGTCATTCCAGCGGACTATCACGGACTTCCGTCCCATTAAGATCCCCGTCAACAGAGCCGCTAAAGTGGCAAAATGGAGGACGAACCTCATATAATAGCCCACCATTCCCAGGAACGACTTTACTTGTCTAGAGGTGGCAGGTTGGGGCCAATTCCGTATCGCCTCTCTTTTGTTTACTTGGGGTTTGAAGACTACACACCCAATGACATACCCAAGGTATTTAGTCTCCTCTCACCCTACCGCACATTTCTTTGGGTTAGCTGTTAGTCCCGCCTTTTCGAAGGGAGTCCACTACGGCCTGTACTTTGGGCAGGTGACTTTCCCAGTCGGTACTGTGAATGATAATATCGTCCAGATAAGCCGAGGCGTACCGCCGATGTGGACGAAGTACAATATCCATTAGCTGCTGAAAAGTGGCGGGGGCGCCATGCAGGCCAAAGGGTAATACCTTATATTGGTACAGCCCCTCTGGTGTGATGAAGGTAGTTTTTTCTTTGGCAGCCTCCGTCAAGGGTACCTCCCAGTACCCTTTGGTGAGGTTCAAAACTGAAAAATACCTGGCTTGGTCTAACTTCTCAATTAGTTCATCTACCCGAGACATAGGATATGCATCGAATTTAGATATTTCGTTCAACTTTCTAAAATCATTACAAAATCGTAACAACCCATCTGGCTTAGGAATCAAGACTATAGGACTGGTCCACTCACTTTTAGATTCCTCAATGACGTCTAGCCGCAGTATGAGCTGCACTTCCTCCGAGATGGCTTTTCGCTGAGCCTCGGGCACCCGGTATGGCTTTAAACGGACTTTGGCCTGAAGCGCAGTGACAATGTCATGTTGGATTACGGAAGTGCATCCAGAGAGGTCCGAGAACACATCCGTGTTCTGACTAACAAACTCCCTGGTCTCCTGAGTCTGTTTAGAGGAGAGGCTGTCAGCAATTTTTATTGTGGCATCCACTGCCCTCGCATCAGACAGAGGAGCTGAAACATCTTCCCTTAGAAAACCCAGTCGCAAGCTGTCTTCCGTACAGGTTTCCCTATCCTTCCAAGGTTTTAGTAAATTAACATGGTAAACCTGCTACGGCTCTCGCCTCCCCGGCTGGTGTACCTTGTAATTTACATCTCCAATTTTTTCACGTACCTTGTAGAGCGCCTGCCACCTGGCTAGGAACTTACTGTCCACGGTCGGCACCAGAACCAAAACCCGATCACCTGGGTTAAAGATCCAACATTAGCCTGCCGATTATAGATCCGACTCTGGGCTCGCTGAGCGGCCTCCATATGCTCCCTGACAAGAGGCAAAATGGTCTCTATCCTCTGTTGCATCTTGGTAACATATTCAAGGACGCTTTTATGCGGAAAGGGTTGTTGTTCCCACGCCTCTTTGGCTACATCCAACAAGGCAGAAACAAAAAAACAAAAAAATATAGTGGCAATTCTGGAGGAGCTGCTCAGCCCCTGACACAGTGGCGTGTCTTAAATTAGGGGGAGCAGCCCGACCGCATGTGGACCGCAGTAATCGACTGACCCCAGCAAAATATGCATACAATGGAGGATGTCGGCGCGGTCCACATGCACCACGAAGGCAAACTACACGGAATGTAGCAATCATATGAAACACAGAGAAAGAATGCACCAAACAGATGTAACACTGACTATGCTGGCAAGACACAAATAAAGGTATTAAAAGCTGAGACTTTTGCCAATATGTTCCAGTAATGGAGATATCGGAGCCCATCATGCACCACGTCACGGTTCCCAGCATGGCAAGGGGTCCTAACCGCTGCTCTAACTATGGTGTGAACACGGTCTGGGGGTGATATAATTCAGCTCACAGCAAAGCTTCCCACAAACGCCCAGCATGAATGCTGCGGTTGTGCAATGTGAATGAAGCCAGGCTGCAAGCCACACCCACACCAGACCATGTGATGGAGGTTACCAGGTGCAAAGGAGTGTTTGAATGCCAGGTAAAGGCAAACGCACTCAAATCTAACAAGGCAGAAACCCAAAAACAAAAAAATATAGTGGCAATTCTGGAGGAGCTGCTCAGCCCCTGACACAGTGGCGTGTCTTAAATTAGGGGGAGCAGCCCTACGAGGATGTCTGCCATATATCAATTTGAAGGGCAGAAGAAGGTCCCAATCCTTTCTATCTTTGGACACCAAACTTTTTAACATGGTTTTTAGAGTTTTATTTAACCTTTCAACCAGTCCGTCCGGACACGGACGTCCGTAACTGTTTAATGCGCAGTAACTTACAGATGTTCCCTCATGACCTTGGAGATAAAAGGGGTCCCCTGCTTAGGGTACTTTCACACTAGCGTTTTTCTTTTCCGGCGCTGAGTTCCGTCCTAGGGGCTCAAATCCGGAAAAGAACTGATCAGTTTTATCCTAATGCATTCTGAATGGAGAGTCAGTCCTTCAGGATGCATCAGGATGTCTTCTGTTCAGTCTTTTTGACTGATCAGGCTTTTCAGAAAAACGTAGCATGCAGTATTTTTACCTCCGGCCAAAAAGCCTGAACACTTTGACTGAACGCCTGATCAGGCTTTTTTCCCATTGACTTGCATTAACGCCGGATCCGGCCCCGTGTGTTCAGTCAAAACGGATCCGGCTTTTGCATGTTAAACCCGAAAAATGTGAAAAAAAAGTTAAAGTCCATAAATGGCGGATCCGTTTTTTCCAATGCATTTTTCCATTGTGATCGAAAGCCTGATCAGGATTCAAATGTAATCCGTTTTCACACGTTTTTCCGGATCCGGCGGGCAGTTCCAGTGTCGGAATTGAACGCCGGATTAAAACAACGCTAGTGTGAAAGTAGCCTTAATCAGGACCTCTTTAGGTAACCCCACTCGGGAGAAAATTTCCATTAGCTCTTTAGCTATAAGTCTCGCCGATATATGTATCAGTGGCACTGCCTCCGGCTACCGAGTGGCGTAATCAAGGACAACCAAGATGTGCTGATGTTCCCTAGCAAACTTTGGTACTGGGCCTACTAGGTCCATAGCGATACGCTCAAACGATACCTGGATGATCGGGACAGGCACCAAGGGACTGCGAAAAAGGTGCTGGGGGCTAGACTTACAGAACTCGTCTACGTCTTTAAACACACTGGGCCACTAAAATCGTTGTAGTATCCAGTCCTGTGTTTTCTGCAGATGACCCCCAAAAACATGCTGGTGGGCTAACTCTAAAATGAGTTTGCGATAAGCTTGGGACACCACGAACTGTTCAATGGATTCACCTCGAAGCTGATTTACCCGATACAACATATCCTGATGACCCACAAAACGGGGGAACACCGACTCTGCCCCTGGTTGTTGTGGTTCACCATCTATTATTAGTACATTTTCCCATGCTCGGGAAAAGGTTGGATCCTGTGTTGTGCAGTACCAAAATTATCTCCGGAGACATTGAGATCTGCCAGCTCAGGCCCTGGCGGCAATTCCTCCATGTCTCCCACCATTACACTTAGCGGGGTTGTTTCCCTACCGCTGGCCCTTCGGACTCAGGTTCACAGGGTTCTGGTCTCCCCCTGAGCCGGGCCACTCTTCTAGGGTTACCCCTGTCACATGGGTATCTGTCACTCTTGTAGCCGGCCAGAGTGCCGGGAAGCCTCGTGGGTCCACCTACCGGAAACTGGTGACAGAGACACCATAGTAGTAGGGTTGTCTATTAAGTCCCCATATATACACATGACCCCTACTTTACGACCAGTATATTCAGTGGAGCGTACCAGGGTCACCAGATTCCCTAAGTCCAACAGAGCGTCCACTGGAGTGTCTCCCACCTCCACCTGGCACAGATGGTTCAGAAATCCTGGAGCACCCGTGGCACACAGTTTCCTGGCATACAATGATTGACGGAAGCCATAGTTCGTGTCCATAGGTTCCCCCTGCTGTGGAAAGTCCACTCGAACATGGCCAGGCTCCCGACACTGCCAGTAGACCATTGGAGCGGGGTCCACATGGGCCTCATCCCAGGCAGGTTCTGTGGGCACCAGTTGCCAGGTCCAGAGCGGAGGAAAACTGGATTTGAGTGCCCCCCTCCCAAAAGAACCCCCCTGTAAGTTCCGGGTAGCCTCATAGCGCTCCACCAGGTTGAACATCTCCAGCGCATTACCTGGAGAGACCTGACCAATCCATTGCTGGAGAGGGGGTGGCAGAGCCCTCCAGAACCTGTCTGCTATCAACCGGTCCAGCATAGCAGTGGGGCTCAGCACGTCAGGTTGTAGCCACTTTTGCAACAGGTAGAGCAGGTTATAATACTGGGGTCTCACGCACTCAGCCGGGTTGAACTCCCACTGATGCACCCGCTAGGCCCGGACCAGCACATTCACCCCCAGTCACCCCCCCTTTACCTTTGGGTAGTCGGCCGCTTGATCGTCCGGCAAATCGAAGTACATGCGCTGAGACTCTGATGCCATGAAAGGAGCAACGACCTCAGCCCACTGGTCCAGGGGCAGCCATTACCTGGTGGCCACTTTCTCATACATCACCAGGTATGTTTCAATGTCATCTGTGAGTGTCATCTTAAGGATCGCTGCACAAACTGCTTTCGTGGACGCTTGGGGTTGCTCCTGCTGTTTGCAAAGCTATCATGTGTTGCAGCAACCGGTTGGTCTCTTGCTACTGCTTATTAGCCTTCAAATGCAGGTTAATCTACCCCCAGCTGAGCTGCTGGATGGGGTTTTAAACCCCAGTCCAAAACCTGGCCTGGATGTGGGGAACAGCCACCCGCCTTGCTCTTTGGCTGCTCCCAATAGGAACTGGCCCGGATTGGCTTTACAGCCACACTAAGTATGACAGTGTCAGCGAGCACTAGCTGCCGCTGACACAGAAAATTACCAGTTCTTATCTCCCCGAGGCCAGGAACCTCGGTGACACGTACCTTCCGTCAATGGCGGTCAGTTGCTATTTACTGTGTGTTGCTCACTTACAGCCGTGACAAGGCAACATTTTTCCAGTCTTCAACAGTCCAATTTTGGTGAGCTCGTGCAAATTGTAGCCTCTTTTTCCTATTCGTAGTGGAGACCCCGGTGGGGTCTTCTGCTGTTGTAGCCCATCCGCCTCAAGGTTGTGCGTGTTGTGGCTTCACAAATACTTTGCTGCATACCTCGGTTGTAACGAGTGGTTATTTCAGTCAACGTTGCTCTTCTATCAGCTTGAATCAGTAGGCCCATTCTCCTCTGACCTCTAGCATCAACAAGGCATTTTCGCCCACAGGACTGCCGCATACTGGATGTTTTTCCCTTTTTCACACCATTCTTTGTAAACCCTAGAAATGGTTGTGCGTGAAAATCCCAGTAACTGAGCAGATTGTGAAATACTCAGACCGGCCCGTCTGGCACCAACAACCATGCCATGCTCAAAATTGCTTAAATCACCTTTCTTTCCCATTCTGACATTCAGTTTGAAGTTCAGGAGATTGTCTTGACCAGGACCACAACCCTACATGCATTGAAGCAACTGCCATGTGATTGGTTGACTAGATAATCGCATTAATGAGAAATAGAACAGGTGTTCCTAATAATTCTTTAGGTGAGTGTATATAGATATATTGTGATACAGTGAGAGGTTTGGTTTGGGAAAACAGGTATTTTCATCCCAGCATGTGCTGCTGGGCTGATTTACAGCCAGGTGAGGTCAAATACTGGACCGGATTTTAAATGCCGATCCAGGTTTTGGCAGCACCTGGCTGTCCTTAAATAGGCAGCTGGGCCCGGAAGCCATGTCTCTGTGTTGGAATCTGGAAGCCTTGTGTCTGGATGAAGGCTTGCTACCTGTTTGGCGTGAAAACAGGTTGGTGCTGCTATAAGTAAGGACTCTTTGAGGCAGAATTGCCGCAAGCTGTAAATTATCATCAACACCGCAAGGTGACTTTTTGTTTGAATATGACAGTTTTTTTTGTCACTTGCCTGAAGTGTGAATAAAACACTGAACTGTTTGATCCAAAGAACTTCTTGTTGCTTCTATACTGCGTCCGCTAATCCTGTCTACCAGAGTGAGTCCCCACTATATATATATATATATATATATATATATATATTTATATTTATACTGTATTATATATTGCACATTGACCAGTCACTTGACATCAAAGTCCAGGTCACTTATTCTATTGCACTCATTTTATTTCAGATTCTGCAGTGATTAGTGTGCCATGCACATTATTATAGCAATTGTGTGCCTTTTTAAATTCAATCTTCATTTGTTCTTTAAACCACCTCCATTTGGAGATGTTTATTTCAATAAAATACTATCAAAGGATCAAACCCCTGAAATTATAGGAGCTTGGACCTATTACAGCTGCATTACACGATTTACTTGGGATAGATTAGAAATTGCAGAAATTCAGTAGATGAAAGGTCTAAGCCTTTATCTTTGTCACTTGTCTAAATAACATATGATAACATTAATCAGGTCTGTTAATGCAAAAAAAAAAAGGAAAATTAGATTGCATTTGTCTGTCTAAAAATTTGAAATCCACGCTTATTTCACATACATTTGCACAGTTTTAGAAAAATAACCTAGACCCTGGATTATTCCATAAATGAATTACATTGTATTGCAAGACCACCATTTTCAGCAATAGAAAATTAGAACTCAATCGATGTGTTGTTCATCCATCTGCCCCCCCCCCCCCCCCCGCCCATCTTTTGTCACAACCGATGCAAAACTGATGAATCTTCTAAGTGAAATTGCATTATTTGATCTTCACAGCTATGGAATAACATTGGCCTAAAGCTACAGTTTGTGTAAACTTGTTTAGCACAAGCGGCTTAGCAACTGAGAATATATCCACATCGTGCACCTATGGATGACATTAGGGCTACTTAGAATGATACAAAATAAATACAGCAAGTGGTTCTGAAAATGTCCTTTTTCTAGCGAAAACTCTTTAAAAAAAATTACCTCTTTTTTTTCTGCAGTCTCTCACTCAAAAATTACCTTTGCCTACCGAAGCTTTCACAAAGTGCCTTGATGTTAAGCAATATAGTTTTAAGTTGAAAATGTCAGAAGGCCATGAAAAGAAATTGATGGAAAATTTCAGGGTTCCTTGTTGATATTTGAAGCAGCCTGTGGATTTTTCTCCTTTAACATAGATAGTTTCTGCTGTGCTTCCACTTTGATTTCTGTATTGCCAAAAACAGCATGTTTCTAGGCTTAATGGCTTCACAGAGAAAGAGTATGAAAGTGATTTAGTTATTGCTGTAGAAGTACAGTTACCAGTAGGAAATTGGTAAACAGATGCTTTCAAATTTCTGTCCCGCTTGCTTTATTGTAGAGCATTAAAAATTAGGTAAATAGACTTGGGAAGTTTTCAGACAGTGCCCAAATCTTTAAAAGTAACTCGAAACATGATCGGACAACTATTTTCTATTTATTGGCACTCTAATAGATAAGAATAGCAATAAAAAAAATAAAAAAAAAACAATTGCTGTTTAACCGCCTCCGGACCGCCTAACGCAGGATCGCGTTCCGGAGGCGGCTGTCCCAGGCACAGTCACGCATCTACGCGTCATATCGCGAGACTTCCTGTGAACGCGCGCACACAGGCGCGCACGTTCACAGAATCGGAAGGTAAGAGAGTGTATCTACAGCCTGCCAGCGGCGATCGTTCGCTGGCAGGCTGTAGATGCGATTTTTTTAACCCCTAACAGGTATATTAGACGATGTTTTGATAACAGCGTCTAATATACCTGCTACCTGGTCCTCTGGTGGTCCCTTTTGCTTGGATCGACCACCAGAGGACACAGGTAGCTCAGTAATAAGTAGCACCAAACACCACTACACTACACCCCCCCCCCCTGTCACTTATTAACTCCTTATGAACCCCTGATCACCCCATATAGACTCCCTGATCACCCACCTGTCATTGATCACCCCCCTGTAAGGCTCCATTCAGATGTCCGTATGTGTTTTACGCATCCATGGATCGGATCCGCAAAACACATACGGACAACTGAATAGAGCCTTACAGGGGGGTGATCAATGACAAGGGGGTGATCACCCCATATACACTCCCTGATCACCCCCTGTCATTGATCACCCCCCTGTCATTGATCACCCCCCTGTAAGGCTCCATTCAGATGCCCGTATGTGTTTTACGGATCCACGCATCTATGGATCGGATCCGCAAAACACATACGGACGTCTGAATGGAGCCTTACAGGGGGGTGATCAATGACAGGGGGGTGATCACCCATATAGACTCCCTGATCACTTCCCTGTCATTGATCACCCCCCTGTCATTGATCACCCCCTTGTAAGGTTCCATTCAGACGCCCGTATGTGTTTTATGGATCCACGCATCCATGGATCGGATCCGCAAAACACATACGGACGTCTGATTGGAGCCTCACAGGGGGGTGATCAATGACAGGGGGGTGATCACCCCATATAGACTCCCTGATCACCCCCTGTCATTGATCACCCCCCTGTCATTGATCACCCCCCTGTAAGGCTCCATTCAGACGTCCGTATGTGTTTTACGGATCCACGCATCCATGGATCGGATCCGTAAAACACATACGGACGTCTGAATGGAGCCTTACAGGGGGGTGATCAATGACAGGGGGGTGATCAGGGAGTGTATATGGGGTGATCACCCCCCTGTCATTGAGATCACCCCCCCTGTAAGGCTCCATTCAGACATTTTTTTGGCACAAGTTAGCAGAATTTTTATTTTATTTTTTCTTACAAAGTCTCATATTCCAATAACTTGTGTCAAAAAATAAAATCTTACATGAACTCACCATACCCCTCACGGAATCCAAATGCGTAAAACATTTTCGACATTTATATTCCAGACTTCTTCTCACGCTTTAGGGCCCCTAAAATGCCAGGGCAGTATAAATGCCAGGGGCATATTGAGTCAATGAAAGATTGAAATTTTTGTCCCAAGTTAGCGGAAAGGGAGACTTTGTGAGAAAAAAAAATCAATTTCTGCTAACTTGTGCCAAAAAAAAATATTCTATGAACTCGCCATGCCCTCATTGAATACCTTGGGGTGTCTTCTTTCCAAAATGAGATCACATGTGGGGTATTTATACTGCCCTGGCATTTTAGGGGCCCAAAAGCGTGAGAAGAAGTCTGGGATCCAAATGTCCAAATGTCTAAAAATGCCCTCCTAAAAGGAATTTGGGCCCCTTTGCGCAACTAGGCTGCAAAAAAGTGTCACACATGTGGTATCGCCGTACTCAGGAGAAGTTGGGCAATGTGTTTTGGGGTGTCATTTTACATATACCCATGCTGGGTGAGATAAATATCTTGGTCAAATGCCAACTTTGTATAAAAAAATGGGAAAAGTTGTATTTTGCCGAGATATTTCTCTCACCCAGCGGTGGGCAAATGGGCCCACATTCCAAAGAGCGCATTTTGGATTTCACAGGCCATTTTTTACAGATTTTGATTTCAAACTACTTTGCACGCATTTGGGCCCCTAAAATGCCAGGGCAGTATAACTACCCCACAAGTGACCCCATTTTGTAGGCCCCTTTGCCGACCTAGGCTGCAAATATGTGTCACACATGTGGTATCGCCGTACTCAGGAGAAGTTGGGGAATGTGTTTTGGGGTGTCATTTTACATATACCCATGCTGGGTGAATATCTTGGTCAAATGCCAACTTTGTATTAAAAAAATGGGAAAAGTTGTCTTTTGCCGAGATATTTCTCTCATCCAGCATGGGTATATGTAAAATGACACCCCAAAACACATTCCCCAACTTCTCCTGAGTACGGCGATACAACATGTGTGACACTTTTTTGCAGCCTAGGTGGGCAAAGTGGCCCACATTTCAAAGAGCATCTTTCGGATTTCACAGGCCATTTTTTACAGATTTTGATTTCAAACTACTTTGCACGCATTTGGGCCCCTAAAATGCCAGGGCAGTATAACTACCCCACAAGTGACCCCATTTTGGAAAGAAGACACCCCAAGGTATTTCATGATGGGCATAGTGAGTTGATGGAAATTTTTATTTTTTGTCACAAGTTAGTGGAATATGAGACTTTGTAAGGAAAAAAAAGAAAAAAAAATCATAATTTCCCAGTAACTTGTGACAAAAAAAAAAGTTCTATGAACTCACTATGCCCATCAGCGAATACCTTAGGGTGTCTACTTTCCGAAATGGGATTATTTGTGGTGTTTTTCTACTGTCTGGGCATTGTAGAACCTCAGGAAACATGACAGGTGCTCAGAAAGTCAGAGCTGCTTCAAAAAGCGGAAATTCACATTTTTGTACCATAGTTTGTAAATGCTATAACTTTTACCCAAACCATTTTTTTTTTACAATACATTTTGAGAAAAAAATTATATATATATGTCGTTTTTTTAAAAACATTTTACAACTAAAAGTGAAAAATGTAATTTTTTTGCAAAAATTTCGTAAAAATAGGATTAATAACAAAAAAAGTAAAAGTGCCAACAGCAATGAAATACCACCAAATGAAAGCTCTATTAGTGAGAAGAAAAGGAGGTAAAATTCATTTGGGTGGTAAGTAGAGTTGAGCGAACACCTGGATGTTCGGGTTCGAGAAGTTCGGCCGAACATCCCGGAAATGTTCGGGTTCGGGATCCGAACCCGATCCGAACTTCGTCCCGAACCCGAACCCCATTGAAGTCAATGGGGACCCGAACTTTTCGGCACTAAAAAGGCTGTAAAACAGCCCAGGAAAGAGCTAGAGGGCTGCAAAAGGCAGCAACATGTAGGTAAATCCCCTGCAAACAAATGTGGATAGGGAAATGAATTAAAATAAAAATTAAATAAATAAAAATTAACCAAAATCAATTGGAGAGAGGTTCCATAGCAGAGAATCTGGCTTCCCGTCACCCACCACTGGAACAGTCCATTCTCAGATATTTAGGCCCCGGCACCCAGGCAGAGGAGAGAGGTCCCGTAACAGAGAATCTGTCTTCATGTCAGCAGAGAATTAGTCTGCATGTCATAGCAGAGAATGAGGCTTCACGTCAGCCACCACTGCAACAGTCCATTGGCATATATTTAGGCCCAGCACCCAGGCAGAGGAGGAGGTCCCGTAACAGAGAATCTGTCTTCATGTCAGCAGAGAATTAGTCTGCATGTCATAGCAGAGAATGAGGCTTCACGTCAGCCACCACTGCAACAGTCCATTGGCATATATTTAGGCCCAGCACACACAGGCAGAGGAGAGAGGTCCCGTAACAGACAATCTGGCTTCATGTCAGCAGAGAATTAGTCTGCATGTCATAGCAGAGAATGAGGCTTCACGTCAGCCACCACTGCAACAGTCCATTGGCATATATTTAGGCCCAGCACACACACAGGCAGAGGAGAGAGGTCCCGTAACAGAGAATCTGTCTTCATGTCAGCAGAGAATTAGTCTGCATGTCATAGCAGAGAATGAGGCTTCACGTCAGCCACCACTGCAACAGTCCATTGGCATATATTTAGGCCCAGCACACACAGGCAGAGGAGAGAGGTCCCGTAACAGAGAATCTGTCTTCATGTCAGCAGAGAATCAGTCTTCATATCATAGCAGAGAATCAGGCTTCACGTCACCCACCACTGTAAGAGTCAATTTTCATAAATTTAGGCCCAGAACCCAGGCAGAGGAGAAAGGTCCCGTAACAGACAATCTGGCTTCATGTCAGCAGAGAATCAGTCTTCATATCATAGCAGAGAATCAGGCTTCACGTCACCCACCACTGTAAGAGTCAATTTTCATAAATTTAGGCCCAGAACCCAGGCAGAGGAGAAAGGTCCCGTAACAGACAATCTGGCTTCATGTCAGCAGAGAATCAGTCTTCATATCATAGCAGAGAATCAGGCTTCACGTCACCCACCACTGTAAGAGTCAATTTTCATAAATTTAGGCCCAGAACCCAGGCAGAGGAGAAAGGTCCCGTAACAGACAATCTGGCTTCATGTCAGCAGAGAATCAGTCTTCATATCATAGCAGAGAATCAGGCTTCACGTCACCCACCACTGTAAGAGTCAATTTTCATAAATTTAGGCCCAGAACCCAGGCAGAGGAGAAAGGTCCCGTAACAGACAATCTGGCTTCATGTCAGCAGAGAATTAGTCTGCATGTCATAGCAGAGAATGAGGCTTCACGTCACCCACCACTGCAACAGTCCATTGGCATATATTCAGGCCCAGCACCCAGGCAGAGGAGAGAGGTCCCGTAACAGAGGATCTGGCTTCATGTCAGCAGAGAATCAGTCTGCATGTCATAGCAGAGAATCAGGCTTCACGTCAGCCACCACTGCAACAGTCCATTGTCATAAATTTAGGCCCAGCACCCAGGCAGAGGAGAGAGGTCCCGTAACAGAGGATCTGGCTTCATGTCAGCAGAGAATCAGTCTGCATGTCATAGCAGAGAATCAGGCTTCACGTCAGCCACCACTGCAACAGTCCATTGTCATAAATTTAGGCCCAGCACCCAGGCAGAGGAGAGAGGTCCCGTAACAGACAATCTGGCTTCATGTCAGCAGAGAATTAGTCTGCATGTCATAGCAGAGAATCAGGCTTCATGTCAGCCACCACTGCAACAGTCCATTGGCATATATTTAGGCCTAGCACACAGGCAGAGGAGAGGTTCATTCAACTTTGGGTAGCATCGCAATATAATGGTAAAATGAAAATAAAAATAGGATTGAATGAGGAAGTGCCCTGGAGTCCAATAATATATGGTTATGGGGAGGTAGTTAATGTCTAATCTGGACAAGGGACGGACAGGTCCTGTGGGATCCATGCCTGGTTCATTTTTATGAACGTCAGCTTGTCCACATTGGCTGTAGACAGGCGGCTGCGTTTGTCTGTAATGACGCCCCCTGCCGTGCTGAATACACGTTCAGACAAAACGCTGGCTGCCGGGCAGGCCAGCACCTCCAAGGCATAAAAGGCTAGCTCTGGCCACGTGGACAATTTAGAGACCCAGAAGTTGAATGGGGCCGAACCATCAGTCAGTACGTGGAGGGGTGTGCACACGTACTGTTCCACCATGTTAGTGAAATGTTGCCTCCTGCTAACACGTTGCGTATCAGGTGGTGGTGCAGTTAGCTGTGGCGTGTTGACAAAAGTTTTCCACATCTCTGCCATGCTAACCCTGCCCTCAGAGGAGCTGGCCGTGACACAGCTGCCTTGGCGACCTCTTGCTCCTCCTCTGCCTTGGCCTTGGGCTTCCACTTGTTCCCCTGTGACATTTGGGAATGCTCTCAGTAGCGCGTCTACCAACGTGCGCTTGTACTCGCGCATCTTCCTATCACGCTCCAGTGCAGGAAGTAAGGTGGGCACATTGTCTTTGTAGCGTGGATCCAGCAGGGTGGCAACCCAGTAGTCCGCACAGGTTAAAATGTGGGCAACTCTGCTGTCGTTGCGCAGGCACTGCAGCATGTAGTCGCTCATGTGTGCCAGGCTGCCCAGGGGTAAGGACAAGCTGTCCTCTGTGGGAGGCGTATCGTCATCGTCCTGCCTTTCCCCCCAGCCACGCACCAGTGATGGACCCGAGCTGCGTTGGGTGCCACCCCGCTGTGACCATGCTTCATCCTCATCCTCCTCCACCTCCTCCTCATCCTCGTCCTCCTCGTCCTCCAGTAGTGGGCCCTGGCTGGCCACATTTGTACCTGGCCTCTGCTGTTGCAAAAAACCTCCCTCTGAGTCACTTCGAAGAGACTGGCCTGAAAGTGCTAAAAATGACCCCTCTTCCTCATCCTCCTCCTCCTCCTCCTGGGCCACCTCCTGTTCCATCATCGCCCTAAGTGTTTTCTCAAGGAGACATAGAAGTGGTATTGTAACGCTGATAACGGTGTCATCGCCACTGGCCATGTTGGTGGAGTACTCGAAACAGCGCAACAGGGCACACAGGTCTCGCATGGAGGCCCAGTCATTGGTGGTGAAGTGGTGCTGTTCTGTAGTGCGACTGACCCGTGCGTGCTGCAGCTGAAACTCCACTATGGCCTGCTGCTGCTCGCACAGTCTGTCCAGCATGTGCAAGGTGGAGTTCCACCTGGTGGGCACGTCGCATATGAGGCGGTGAGCGGGAAGGCCGAAGTTACGCTGTAGCGCAGACAGGCGAGCAGCGGCAGGATGTGAACGCCGGAAGCGCGAACAGACGGCCCGCACTTTATGCAGCAGCTCTGACATGTCGGGGTAGTTGTGAATGAACTTCTGCACCACCAAATTCAGCACATGCGCCAAGCAAGGGATGTGCGTCAAATTGGCTAGTCCCAGAGCTGCAACGAGATTTCGCCCATTATCACACACCACCAGGCCGGGCTTGAGGCTCACCGGCAGCAACCACTCGTCGGTCTGTTGTTCAATACCCCGCCACAACTCCTGTGCGGTGTGGGGCCTGTCCCCCAAACATATGAGTTTCAGAATGGCCTGCTGACGTTTACCCCGGGCTGTGCTGAAGTTGGTGGTGAAGGTGTGTGGCTGACTGGATGAGCAGGTGGAAGAAGAGGAGGAGGAAGCCGAGAAGGAGGAGGTGGCAACAGGAGGCAAAGAATGTTGCCCTGCGATCCTTGGCGGCGGCAGGACGTGCGCCAAACAGCTCTCCGCCTGGGGCCCAGCTGCCACTACATTTACCCAGTGTGCAGTTAGGGAGATATAGCGTCCCTGGCCGTGCTTACTGGTCCACGTATCTGTGGTTAGGTGGACCTTGCTACAGATGGCGTTGCGCAGTGCACACTTGATTTTATCGGATACTTGGTTGTGCAGGGAAGGCACGGCTCTCTTGGAGAAGTAGTGCCGGCTGGGAACAACATACTGTGGGACAGCAAGCGACATGAGCTGTTTGAAGCTGTCTGTGTCCACCAGCCTAAATGACAGCATTTCATAGGCCAGTAGTTTAGAAATGCTGGCATTCAGGGCCAGGGATCGAGGGTGGCTAGGTGGGAATTTACGCTTTCTATCAAATGTTTGTGAGATGGAGAGCTGAACGCTGGCGTGTGACATGGTTGAGACGCTTGGTGACGGAGGTGGTGGTGGTGGTGTTGGTGGTACATCCCCTGTTTGCTGGGCGGCAGGTGCCAACGTTCCTCCAGAGGCGGAGGAAGAGGCCGAGGCGGCAGCAGCAGAATAGGCCGAGGCGGCAGCAGCAGAAGAGGTAGCAGGGGGAGCCTGAGTGACTTCCTTGGTTTTAAGGTGTTTACTCCACTGCAGTTCATGCTTTGCATGCAGGTGCCTGGTCATGCAGGTTGTGCTCAGGTTCAGAACGTTAATGCCTCGCTTCAGGCTCTGATGGCACAGCGTGCAAACCACTCGGGTCTTGTCGTCAGCACATTGTTTGAAGAAGTGCCATGCCAGGGAACTCCTTGAAGCTGCCTTTGGGGTGCTCGGTCCCAGATGGCGGCGGTCAGTAGCAGGCGGAGTCTCTTGGCGGCGGGTGTTCTGCTTTTGCCCACTGCTCCCTCTTTTGCTACGCTGTTGGCTCGGTCTCACCACTGCCTCTTCCTCCGAACTGTGAAAGTCAGTGGCACGACCTTCATTCCATGTGGGGTCTAGGACCTCATCGTCCCCTGCATCGTCTTCCACCCAGTCTTGATCCCTGACCTCCTGTTCAGTCTGCACACTGCAGAAAGACGCAGCAGTTGGCACCTGTGTTTCGTCATCATCAGAGACATGCTGAGGTGGTATTCCCATGTCCTCATCATCAGGAAACATAAGTGGTTGTGCGTCAGTGCATTCTATGTCTTTCACCGCTGGGGAAGGGCTAGGTGGATGCCCTTGGGAAACCCTGCCAGCGGAGTCTTCAAACAGCATAAGAGACTGCTGCATAACTTGAGGCTGAGACAGTTTCCCTGGTATGCATGGGGGTGATGTGACAGACTGATGGGGTTGGTTTTCAGGCGCCATCTGTGCGCTTTCTGCAGAAGACTGGGTGGGAGATAATGTGAACGTGCTGGATCCACTGTCGGCCACCCAATTGACTAATGCCTGTACCTGCTCAGGCCTTACCATCCTTAGAACGGCATTGGGCCCCACCATATATCGCTGTAAATTCTGGCGGCTACTGGGACCTGAGGTAGTTGGTACACTAGGACGTGTGGATGTGGCAGAACGGCCACGTCCTCTCCCAGCACCAGAGGGTCCACTAACACCACCACGACCATGTCCACGTCCGCGTCCCTTACTAGATGTTTTTCTCATTGTTATGGTTCACCACAACAACAAATATATTATTTGGCCCAATGTATTGTATTCAAATTCAGCGGGATATAAATTTGAGGCCTAGTATTTAGGCGCTGGGTGACCGGTATGGATTTAGTGACAGAATTAGACTTGGAAATGCACAGAAGCGTGTGTGTGAAGTTATTCTGAATGACCCTATGTGCACCTTCAATATTATATACCCTTTTAGGGATAGATTTCAAATAGCTCTGATATAGCAGAAACCACTAAATTATGAAATTGCTAAATTGGGAATTGTACTTCAACCCAGAACAAAAAATGTGCTTTGACGGACACTAAATATCTTGCCCAGCAACAACAGTACAGCGGTGGGTAACGAGAGATTTAGAGGGATTTAAATTTGAGGCCTAGTATTTAGGCGCTGGGTGACAGGTATGGGATTTAGTGACAGAATTAGACTTGGAAATACACAGTAGCGGGTGTGTGTGAAGTTATTCTGAATGACCCTAATGTGCACCTTCAATATTATATACCCTTTTAGGGATAGATTTCAAATAGCTCTGATATAGCAGAAACCACTAAATTATGAAATTGCTAAATTGGGAATTGTACTTCAACCCAGAACAAAAAATGTGCTTTGACGGACACTAAATATCTTGCCCAGCAACAACAGTACAGCGGTGGGTAACGAGAGATTTAGAGGGATTTAAATTTGAGGCCTAGTATTTAGGCGCTGGGTGACAGGTATGGATTTAGTGACAGAATTAGACTTGGAAATACACAGTAGCGGTGTGTGTGAAGTTATTCTGAATGACCCTATGTGCACCTTCAATATTATATACCCTTTTAGGGATAGATTTCAAATAGCTCTGATATAGCAGAAACCACTAAATTATGAAATTGCTAAATTGGGAATTGTACTTCAACCCAGAACAAAAAATGTGCTTTGACGGACACTAAATATCTTGCCCAGCAACAACAGTACAGCGGTGGGTAACGAGAGATTTAGAGGGATTTAAATTTGAGGCCTAGTATTTAGGCGCTGGGTCACCGGTATGGATTTAGTGACAGAATTAGACTTGGAAATGCACAGAAGCGTGTGTGTGAAGTTATTCTGAATGACCCTATGTGCACCTTCAATATTATATACCCTTTTAGGGATAGATTTCAAATAGCTCTGATATAGCAGAAACCACTAAATTATGAAATTGCTAAATTGGGAATTGTACTTCAACCCAGAACAAAAAATGTGCTTTGACGGACACTAAATATCTTGCCCAGCAACAACAGTACAGCGGTGGGTAACGAGAGATTTAGAGGGATTTAAATTTGAGGCCTAGTATTTAGGCGCTGGGTCACCGGTATGGATTTAGTGACAGAATTAGACTTGGAAATGCACAGAAGCGTGTGTGTGAAGTTATTCTGAATGACCCTATGTGCACCTTCAATATTATATACCCTTTTAGGGATAGATTTCAAATAGCTCTGATATAGCAGAAACCACTAAATTATGAAATTGCTAAATTGGGAATTGTACTTCAACCCAGAACAAAAAATGTGCTTTGACGGACACTAAATATCTTGCCCAGCAACAACAGTACAGCGGTGGGTAACGAGAGATTTAGAGGGATTTAAATTTGAGGCCTAGTATTTAGGCGCTGGGTCACCGGTATGGATTTAGTGACAGAATTAGACTTGGAAATACACAGTAGCGGTGTGTGTGAAGTTATTCTGAATGACCCTATGTGCACCTTCAATATTATATACCCTTTTAGGGATAGATTTCAAATAGCTCTGATATAGCAGAAACCACTAAATTATGAAATTGCTAAATTGGGAATTGTACTTCAACCCAGAACAAAAAATGTGCTTTGACGGACACTAAATATCTTGCCCAGCAACAACAGTACAGCGGTGGGTAACGAGAGATTTAGAGGGATTTAAATTTGAGGCCTAGTATTTAGGCGCTGGGTCACCGGTATGGATTTAGTGACAGAATTAGACTTGGAAATGCACAGAAGCGTGTGTGTGAAGTTATTCTGAATGACCCTATGTGCACCTTCAATATTATATACCCTTTTAGGGATAGATTTCAAATAGCTCTGATATAGCAGAAACCACTAAATTATGAAATTGCTAAATTGGGAATTGTACTTCAACCCAGAACAAAAAATGTGCTTTGACGGACACTAAATATCTTGCCCAGCAACAACAGTACAGCGGTGGGTAACGAGAGATTTAGAGGGATTTAAATTTGAGGCCTAGTATTTAGGCGCTGGGTCACCGGTATGGATTTAGTGACAGAATTAGACTTGGAAATGCACAGAAGCGTGTGTGTGAAGTTATTCTGAATGACCCTATGTGCACCTTCAATATTATATACCCTTTTAGGGATAGATTTCAAATAGCTCTGATATAGCAGAAACCACTAAATTATGAAATTGCTAAATTGGGAATTGTACTTCAACCCAGAACAAAAAATGTGCTTTGACGGACACTAAATATCTTGCCCAGCAACAACAGTACAGCGGTGGGTAACGAGAGATTTAGAGGGATTTAAATTTGAGGCCTAGTATTTAGGCGCTGGGTCACCGGTATGGATTTAGTGACAGAATTAGACTTGGAAATGCACAGAAGCGGTGTGTGTGAAGTTATTCTGAATGACCCTATGTGCACCTTCAATATTATATACCCTTTTAGGGATAGATTTCAAATAGCTCTGATATAGCAGAAACCACTAAATTATGAAATTGCTAAATTGGGAATTGTACTTCAACCCAGAACAAAAAATGTGCTTTGACGGACACTAAATATCTTGCCCAGCAACAACAGTACAGCGGTGGGTAACGAGAGATTTAGAGGGATTTAAATTTGAGGCCTAGTATTTAGGCGCTGGGTCACCGGTATGGATTTAGTGACAGAATTAGACTTGGAAATGCACAGAAGCGTGTGTGTGAAGTTATTCTGAATGACCCTATGTGCACCTTCAATATTATATACCCTTTTAGGGATAGATTTCAAATAGCTCTGATATAGCAGAAACCACTAAATTATGAAATTGCTAAATTGGGAATTGTACTTCAACCCAGAACAAAAAATGTGCTTTGACGGACACTAAATATCTTGCCCAGCAACAACAGTACAGCGGTGGGTAACGAGAGATTTAGAGGGATTTAAATTTGAGGCCTAGTATTTAGGCGCTGGGTCACCGGTATGGATTTAGTGACAGAATTAGACTTGGAAATACACAGTAAGCGGTGTGTGTGAAGTTATTCTGAATGACCCTATGTGCACCTTCAATATTATATACCCTTTTAGGGATAGATTTCAAATAGCTCTGATATAGCAGAAACCACTAAATTATGAAATTGCTAAATTGGGAATTGTACTTCAACCCAGAACAAAAAATGTGCTTTGACGGACACTAAATATCTTGCCCAGCAACAACAGTACAGCGGTGGGTAACGAGAGATTTAGAGGGATTTAAATTTGAGGCCTAGTATTTAGGCGCTGGGTCACCGGTATGGATTTAGTGACAGAATTAGACTTGGAAATGCACAGTAAGCGGTGTGTGTGAAGTTATTCTGAATGACCCTATGTGCACCTTCAATATTATATACCCTTTTAGGGATAGATTTCAAATAGCTCTGATATAGCAGAAACCACTAAATTATGAAATTGCTAAATTGGGAATTGTACTTCAACCCAGAACAAAAAATGTGCTTTGACGGACACTAAATATCTTGCCCAGCAACAACAGTACAGCGGTGGGTAACGAGAGATTTAGAGGGATTTAAATTTGAGGCCTAGTATTTAGGCGCTGGGTGACAGGTATGGGTTTAGTGACAGAATTAGACTTGGAAATACACAGTAGCGGTGTGTGTGAAGTTATTCTGAATGACCCTATGTGCACCTTCAATATTATATACCCTTTTAGGGATAGATTTCAAATAGCTCTGATATAGCAGAAACCACTAAATTATGAAATTGCTAAATTGGGAATTGTACTTCAACCCAGAACAAAAAATGTGCTTTGACGGACACTAAATATCTTGCCCAGCAACAACAGTACAGCGGTGGGTAACGAGAGATTTAGAGGGATTTAAATTTGAGGCCTAGTATTTAGGCGCTGGGTGACAGGTATGGGTTTAGTGACAGAATTAGACTTGGAAATACACAGTAGCGGGTGTGTGTGAAGTTATTCTGAATGACCCAATGTGCACCTTCAATATTATATACCCTTTTTGGGATAGATTTCAAATAGCTCTGATATAGCAGGAACCACTAAATTATGAAATTGCTAAATTGGGAATTGTATTTCAACCCAGAACAAGAAATGTGCTTGAACGGACACTAAATAACTCGCCCAGCTACAGCACTAGGGACAGATTTAGCTGGATATAAATTTGAGGCCTAGTATTTAGGCGCTGGGTGACCGGTATGGATTTAGTGACAGAATTAGACTGGGATATGGCCAAAAAATAACAGACTATTGCTGGTTAAATGCACTTGGTGTGACAGCTTCACCCTGATGTAGGCTTTAGCCAAAAAACAACCACACCATTGAGGGTTAAATGCACTTGGTGACAGGCGCAGCTTGCCCCTGATTTTGTATATGGCCAAAAAATGAACAGACTATTGCTGGTTAAATGCACTTGGTGTGACAGCTTCACCCTGATGTAGGCTTTAGCCAAAAAACAACCACACCATTGAGGGTTAAATGCACTTGGTGACAGGCGCAGCTTGCCCCTGATTTTGTATATGGCCAAAAAATGAACAGACTATTGCTGGTTAAATGCACTTGGTGTGACAGCTTCACCCTGATGTAGGCTTTAGCCAAAAAACAACCACACCATTGAGGGTTAAATGCACTTGGTGACAGGCGCAGCTTGCCCCTGATTTTGTATATGGCCAAAAAATGAACAGACTATTGCTGGTTAAATGCACTTGGTGTGACAGCTTCACCCTGATGTAGGCTTTAGCCAAAAAACAACCACACCATTGAGGGTTAAATGCACTTGGTCGCAGCTTGTGCTGGCGCACCACAAGACACAAAATGGCCGCCGATCACCCCAGAAAAATGAGACTGACAAACGGTCTGTGCAGCCTAAAAACAGTGAGCAATTGAGGATCAGCAGCTCAATGATCCACAGCTGCAGATCGATCAGTTAATCAAGTCCTTTGGAGGAGTTAATCTGCCTAATCTCGCCCTACTGTCGCAGCCGCAACCTCTCCCTACGCTAATCAGAGCAGAGTGACGGGCGGCGCTATGTGACTCCAGCTTAAATAGAGGCTGGGTCACATGGTGCTCTGGCCAATCACAGCCATGCCAATAGTAGGCATGGCTGTGATGGCCTCTTGGGGCAAGTAGTATGACGCTTGTTGATTGGCTGCTTTGCAGCCTTTCAAAAAGCGCCAAGAAAGCGTCACAAAAGCGCGAAGAAAGCGACGAACACCGAACCCGAACCCGGACTTTTACGAAAATGTCCGGGTTCGGGTCCGTGTCACGGACACCCCAAAATTCGGTACGAACCCGAACTATACAGTTCGAGTTCGCTCATCCCTAGTGGTAAGTTGCATGACCGAGCAATAAACTGTGAAAGTAGTGTAGTGCAGAAGTGTAAAAAGTGGCCTGGTCATTAATGATGTTTAAGCTAGGGGGGCTGAGGTAATTAATGTAATTCATGCTGTGAGGGACCCATGTACCTAAGCAGCTGCTCTTTTGGGTATACTATACTTACTTATTATGGCTCATACATAATTTCTTAATTTTTTAATGCTGCACATTATATCTAAACACTGAAAAAAATGGCTTTTCCGTACCTAATATTAGTGTAGAGCTAATCAAAGTATCAGAAGTGGACTTTGATTTGAATTTCAGGAATAATTAGAATCAAAATTTCCTTGTGCTTCGTGGTAGCAAATCAATTTTTTCTAAATTGGTGGCCGAAAGTTTTAAAAAATTTACTCATCTCATCCACTTGAATGCGGAGAGGCCATCTGCTCCATTTTTGATTGAAGAAAACCTGGCACAGGATCTGCCGTGAGCGTGAGGACCTCACCACGTGATCATGATAGTAGCACACAGTGACATTGTCACTGAGGACATCACCGCACGCTCCGTAATAACATTGTGACTAGGGATGAGCGAACTCGAACTGTATAGTTCGGGTTCGTACCGAATTTTGGGGTGTCCGTGACACGGACCCGAACCCGGACATTTTCGTAAAAGTCCGGGTTCGGGTTCGGTGTTCGTCGCTTTCTTGGCGCTTTTGTGACGCTTTCTTGGCGCTTTTTGAAAGGCTGCAAAGCAGCCAATCAACAAGCGTCATACTACTTGCCCCAAGAGGCCATCACAGCCATGCCTACTATTGGCATGGCTGTGATTGGCCAGAGCACCATGTGACCCAGCCTCTATTTAAGCTGGAGTCACATAGCGCCGCCCGTCACTCTGCTCTGATTAGCGTAGGGAGAGGTTGCGGCTGCCACAGTAGGGCGAGATTAGGCAGATTAACTCCTCCAAAGGACTTGATTATTGATCGATCTGCAGCTGTGGGTCATTGAGCTGCTGATACTCAATTGCTCACTGTTTTTAGGCTGCCCAGACCGTTTGTCAGTCACATTTTTCTGGGGTGATCGGCGGCCATTTTGTGTCTTGTGGTGCGCCAGCACAAGCTGCGACCAAGTGCATTTAACCCTCAATGGTGTGGTTGTTTTTTGGCTAAAGCCTACATCAGGGTGAAGCTGTCACACCAAGTGCATTTAACCAGCAATAGTCTGTTTATTTTTGGCCATATACTACATCAGGGGCAAGCTGCGCCCGTCACCAAGTGCATTTAACCCTCAGTAGTGTGGTTGGTCAAGCTATCACACCAAGTGCATTTAACCAGCATAGTCTGTTCATTTTTTGGCCATATACTACATCAGGGGCAAGCTGCGCCCGTCACCAAGTGCATTTAACCCTCAGTAGTGGTGGTTGGTCAAGCTGTGACACCAAGTGCATTTAACCAGCAATAGTCTGTTCATTTTTGGCCATATACTACATCAGGGGCAAGCTGCGCCCGTCACCAAGTGCATTTAACCCTCAGTAGTGTGGTTGGTCAAGCTGTGACACCAAGTGCATTTTTTGGCCATATCCCAGTCTAATTCTGCACTAAATCCATACCGGTCACCCAGCGCCTAAATACTAGGCTCAAATTTATATCCCGCTAAATCTGTCGTTACCGCTGTACTGTTGTGGCTGGGCAAGTTATTTAGTGTCCGTCAAAGCACATTTTTTGTTCAGGGTTGAAATACAATTCCCAATTTAGCAATTTCATAATTTAGTGGTTTCTGCTATATCAGAGCTATTTGAAATCTATCCCTAAAAGGGTATATAATATTCAAGGTGCACATAGGGTCATTCAGAATAACTTCACACACACGCTACTGTGCATTTCCAAGTCCAATTCTGTTAGTAAATCCATACCGGTCACCCAGCGCCTAAATACTAGGCCTCAAATTTATATCCCGCTAAATCTCTCGTTACCGCTGTCCTGTTGTGGCTGGGAAAGTTATTTAGTGTCCGTCAAAGCACATTTTTTGTTCTGGGTTGAAATACAATTCCCAATTTAGCAATTTCATAATTTAGTGGTTTCTGCTATATCAGAGCTATTTGAAATCTATCCCTAAAAGGGTATATAATATTCAAGGTGCACATAGGGTCATTCAGAATAACTTCACACACACACGCTACTGTGCATTTCCAAGTCCAATTCTGTTAGTAAATCCATACCGGTCACCCAGCGCCTAAATACTAGGCCTCAAATTTATATCCCGCTAAATCTCTCGTTACCGCTGTCCTGTTGTGGCTGGGAAAGTTATTTAGTGTCCGTCAAAGCACATTTTTTGTTCTGGGTTGAAATACAATTCCCAATTTAGCAATTTCATAATTTAGTGGTTCCTGCTATATCAGAGCTATTTGAAATCTATCCCTAAAAGGGTATATAATATTCAAGGTGCACTTAGGGTCATTCAGAATAACTTCACACACACGCTACTGTGCATTTACAAGTCCAATTCTGTCAGTAAATCCATACCGGTCACCCAGCGCCTAAATACTAGGCCTCAAATTTATATCCCGCTGAATTTGAATACAATACATTGGGCCAAATAATATTTTTGTTGTTGTGGTGAACCATAACAATGAGGAAAACATCTAGTAAGGGACGCGGACGTGGACGTGGACATGGTCGTGGTGGTGTTAGTGGACCCTCTGGTGCTGGGAGAGGACGTGGCCGTTCTGCCACATCCACACGTCCTAGTGTACCAACTACCTCAGGTCCCAGTAGCCGCCAGAATTTACAGCGATATATGGTGGGGCCCAATGCCGTTCTAAGGATGGTAAGGCCTGAGCAGGTACAGGCATTAGTCAATTGGGTGGCCGACAGTGGATCCAGCACGTTCACATTATCTCCCACCCAGTCTTCTGCAGAAAGCGCACAGATGGCGCCTGAAAACCAACCCCATCAGTCTGTCACATCACCCCCATGCATACCAGGGAAACTGTCTCAGCCTCAAGTTATGCAGCAGTCTCTTATGCTGTTTGAAGACTCCGCTGGCAGGGTTTCCCAAGGGCATCCACCTAGCCCTTCCCCAGCGGTGAAAGACATAGAATGCACTGACGCACAACCACTTATGTTTCCTTATGATGAGGACATGGGAATACCACCTCAGCATGTCTCTGATGATGACGAAACACAGGTGCCAACTGCTGCGTCTTTCTGCAGTGTGCAGACTGAACAGGAGGTCAGGGATCAAGACTGGGTGGAAGACGATGCAGGGGACGATGAGGTCCTAGACCCCACATGGAATGAAGGTCGTGCCACTGACTTTCACAGTTCGGAGGAAGAGGCAGTGGTGAGACCGAGCCAACAGCGTAGCAAAAGAGGGAGCAGTGGGCAAAAGCAGAACACCCGCCGCCAAGAGACTCCGCCTGCTACTGACCGCCGCCATCTGGGACCGAGCACCCCAAAGGCAGCTTCAAGGAGTTCCCTGGCATGGCACTTCTTCAAACAATGTGCTGACGACAAGACCCGAGTGGTTTGCACGCTGTGCCATCAGAGCCTGAAGGGAGGCATTAACGTTCTGAACCTGAGCACAACCTGCATGACCAGGCACCTGCATGCAAAGCATGAACTGCAGTGGAGTAAACACCTTAAAACCAAGGAAGTCACTCAGGCTCCCCCTGCTACCTCTTCTGCTGCTGCCGCCTCGGCCTCTTCTGCTGCTGCCGCCTCGGCCTCTTCCTCCGCCTCTGGAGGAACGTTGGCACCTGCCGCCCAGCAAACAGGGGATGTACCACCAACACCACCACCACCACCTCCGTCACCAAGCGTCTCAACCATGTCACACGGCAGCGTTCAGCTCTCCATCTCACATACAAATTCCCACCTAGCCACCCTCGATCCCTGGCCCTGAATGCCAGCATTTCTAAACTACTGGCCTATGAAATGCTGTCATTTAGGCTGGTGGACACAGACAGCTTCAAACAGCTCATGTCGCTTGCTGTCCCACAGTATGTTGTTCCCAGCCGCCACTACTTCTCCAAGAGAGCCGTGCCATCCCTGCACAACCAAGTATCCGATAAAATCAAGTGTGCACTGCGCAACGCCATCTGTAGCAAGGTCCACCTAACCACAGATACGTGGACCAGTAAGCACGGCCAGGGACGCTATATCTCCCTAACTGCACACTGGGTAAATGTAGTGGCAGCTGGGCCCCAGGCGGAGAGCTGTTTGGCGCACGTCCTTCCGCCGCCAAGGATCGCAGGGCAACATTCTTTGCCTCCTGTTGCCACCTCCTCCTTCTCGGCTTCCTCCTCCTCTTCTTCCACCTGCTCATCCAGTCAGCCACACACCTTCACCACCAACTTCAGCACAGCCCGGGGTAAACGTCAGCAGGCCATTCTGAAACTCATATGTTTGGGGGACAGGCCCCACACCGCACAGGAGTTGTGGCGGGGTATAGAACAACAGACCGACGAGTGGTTGCTGCCGGTGAGCCTCAAGCCCGGCCTGGTGGTGTGTGATAATGGGCGAAATCTCGTTGCAGCTCTGGGACTAGCCAATTTGACGCACATCCCTTGCTTGGCGCATGTGCTGAATTTGGTGGTGCAGAAGTTCATACACAACTACCCCGACATGTCAGAGCTGCTGCATAAAGTGCGGGCCGTCTGTTCGCGCTTCCGGCGTTCACATCCTGCTGCTGCTCGCCTGTCTGCGCTACAGCGTAACTTCGGCCTTCCCTCTCACCGCCTCATATGCGACGTGCCCACCAGGTGGAACTCCACCTTGCACATGCTGGACAGACTGTGCGAGCAGCAGCAGGCCATAGTGGAGTTTCAGCTGCAGCACGCACGGGTCAGTCGCACTACAGAACAGCACCACTTCACCACCAATGACTGGGCCTCCATGCGAGACCTGTGTGCCCTGTTGCGCTGTTTCGAGTACTCCACCAACATGGCCAGTAGCGATGACGCCGTTATCAGCGTTACAATACCACTTCTATGTCTCCTTGAGAAAACACTTAGGGCGATGATGCAAGAGGAGGTGGCCCAGGAGGAGGAGGAGGAGAGGAAGAGGGGTCATTTTTAGCACTTTCAGGCCAGTCTCTTCGAAGTGACTCAGAGGGAGGTTTTTGGCAACAGCAGAGGCCAGGTACAAATGTGGCCAGCCAGGGCCCACTACTGGAGGACGAGGAGGACGAGGATGAGGAGGAGGTGGAAGAGGATGAGGATGAAGCATGGTCACAGCGGGGTGGCACCCAACGCAGCTCGTGTCCATCACTGGTGCGTGGCTGGGGGGAAAGGCAGGACGATGACGATACGCCTCCCACAGAGGACAGCTTGTCCTTACCCCTGGGCAGCCTGGCACACATGAGCGACTACATGCTGCAGTGCCTGCGCAACGACAGCAGAGTTGCCCACATTTTAACCTGTGCGGACTACTGGGTTGCCACCCTGCTGGATCCACGCTACAAAGACAATGTGCCCACCTTACTTCCTGCACTGGAGCGTGATAGGAAGATGCACGAGTACAAGCGCACGTTGGTAGACGCGCTACTGAGAGCATTCCCAAATGTCACAGGGGAACAAGTGGAAGCCCAAGGCCAAGGCAGAGGAGGAGCAAGAGGTCGCCAAGGCAGCTGTGTCAATGCCAGCTCCTCTGAGGGCAGGGTTAGCATGGCAGAGATGTGGAAAACTTTTGTCAACACGCCACAGCTAACTGCACCACCACCTGATACGCAACGTGTTAGCAGGAGGCAACATTTCACTAACATGGTGGAACAGTACATGTGCACACCCCTCCACGTACTGACTGATGGTTCGGCCCCATTCAACTTCTGGGTCTCTAAATTGTCCACGTGGCCAGAGCTAGCCTTTTATGCCTTGGAGGTGCTGGCCTGCCCGGCGGCCAGCGTTTTGTCTGAACGTGTATTCAGCACGGCAGGGGGCGTCATTACAGACAAACGCAGCCGCCTGTCTACAGCCAATGTGGACAAGCTGACGTTCATAAAAATGAACCAGGCATGGATCCCACAGGATCTGTCCGTCCCTTGTCCAGATTAGACATTAACTACCTCCCCTTAACCATATATTATTAGGACTCCAGGGCACTTCCTCATTCAATCCTATTTTTATTTTCATTTTACCATTATATTGCGAGGCTACCCAAAGTTGAATGAACCTCTCCTCTATCTGGGTGCCGGGGCTTAAATATATGCCAATGGACTGTTCCAATGTTGGGTGACGTGAAGCTTGATTCTCTGCTATGACATGCAGACTGATTCTCTGCTGACATGAAGCCAGATCCTCTGTTACGGGACCTCTCTCCTCTGCCTGGGTGCTGGGCCTAAATTTATGAAAATGGACTCTTACAGTGGTGGGTGACGTGAAGCCTCATTCTCTGCTATGACATGCAGACTAATTCTCTGCTGACATGAAGCCAGATTGTCTGTTACGGGACCTCTCTCCTCTGCCTGGGTGCTGGGCCTAAATTTATGACAATGGACTGTTGCAGTGGTGGGTGACGTGAAGCCTGATTCTCTGCTATGACATGCAGACTGATTCTCTGCTGACATGAAGCCAGATTGTCTGTTACGGGACCTCTCTCCTCTGCCTGTGTGCTGGGCCTAAATATATGCCAATGGACTGTTGCAGTGGTGGCTGACGTGAAGCCTCATTCTCTGCTATGACATGCAGACTAATTCTCTGCTGACATGAAGCCAGATTGTCTGTTACGGGACCTCTCTCCTCTGCCTGGGTGCTGGGCCTAAATATATGCCAATGGACTGTTGCAGTGGTGGCTGACGTGAAGCCTGATTCTCTGCTATGACATGCAGACTGATTCTCTGCTGACATGAAGCCAGATTCTCTGTTACGGGACCTCTCTCCTCTGCCTGTGTGCTGGGCCTAAATATATGCCAATGGACTGTTGCAGTGGTGGCTGACGTGAAGCCTGATTCTCTGCTATGACATACAGACTAATTCTCTGCTGACATGAAGACAGATTCTCTGTTACGGGACCTCTCTCCTCTGCCTGTGTGCTGGGCCTAAATATATGCCAATGGACTGTTGCAGTGGTGGCTGACGTGAAGCCTCATTCTCTGCTATGACATGCAGACTAATTCTCTGCTGACATGAAGCCAGATCCTCTGTTACGGGACCTCTCTCCTCTGCCTGGGTGCTGGGCCTAAATTTATGAAAATGGACTCTTACAGTGGTGGGTGACGTGAAGCCTGATTCTCTGCTATGACATGAAGACTGATTCTCTGCTGACATGAAGCCAGATTGTCTGTTACGGGACCTCTCTCCTCTGCCTGGGTGCTGGGCCTAAATATATGCCAATGGACTGTTGCAGTGGTGGCTGACGTGAAGCCTCATTCTCTGCTATGACATGCAGACTAATTCTCTGCTGACATGAAGCCAGATTCTCTGTTACGGGACCTCTCTCCTCTGCCTGGGTTCCGGGGCCTAAATATCTGAGAATGGACTGTTCCAGTGGTGGGTGACGGGAAGCCAGATTCTCTGCTATGGGACCTCTCTCCAATTGATTTTGGTTAATTTTTATTTATTTAATTTTTATTTTAATTCATTTCCCTATCCACATTTGTTTGCAGGGGATTTACCTACATGTTGCTGCCTTTTGCAGCCCTCTAGCCCTTTCCTGGGCTGTTTTACAGCCTTTTTAGTGCCAAAAAGTTCGGGTCCCCATTGACTTCAATGGGGTTCGGGTTCGGGACGAAGTTCGGATCGGGTTCGGATCCCGAACCCGAACATTTTCGGGAAGTTCGGCCGAACTTCTCGAACCCGAACATCCAGGTGTTCGCTCAACTCTAATTGTGACGTCATCATGCTCTCCGCAGGTCCTTTGGCAGGTTTTCTTCAATCAAGACGGGAGAGGGTAGCCTTTCCTCGATCAAGTTGGTGAGGTGATTATAATTTTTTTTAACCCCGGATTAACGTCTAAGCACTTAAATATGAGTCTCAGATGCAGCGATCAGCATTGAATAAAAGAATGAAAAAAAAATGACCCAAAAGGTGTTCCTATAGCCTTAAAAGTGGGTCAGCTTAAATGGGTTTTCAAGGAGTTTTATACTAATGACCTATCCTCTGGAAAGGTCATCTGTAAAGACTTGATAAACGGTCCCAGAACCCCGAAACGCATTATCTATTTTGAAAATATGCATCAGGCACCAGTGTGTGGAAATCCTGTGGCAACACATATCAAGTTTGGCTGCCCAGTAGTCTAGGGGATCCTGGATCTGGGGTGACAGGGTAGAGTCCAAGTTCAGGTTCTGCCCCATGTCCTGCTGCTGCTGAGTGGTTTCTTCAGTAGGAGGGTGAATAAAAGTGCCCATTAGAGACCCCAGACTTAAGTTGCTGCTGATAGAGCTGGTGCTGCTTCTGCCCTCCCCCCCTCAAGCACTCATGGCAATGGAGCGTCAGTGCAGGGGGTCCTCCTGGTCAGATCTAAATGAGGATGGGCGATGGCGCACATAGACAGCGACCAACCGACTACATAGGATGTCTTAATAGTGGAGTTTTTCATTCCTCTCAGCAGGTGTAAAAAGGCCCCCATTTTGGTCCGGTAGCAAGGGTCTGACATCGTGGAGAGCCAGTAGTCATCGGTCTGCCGAATGGTGATAATAAACCCATAAATGAATACCAGACCGCTTATAAATCATTATCAATTTATTACATGATTCCAAAACCATATATAACATACACAGGGGTATGGGTGTAGGGAAAAGGCGACATCATCTGGAGGAAGAACACAGAGGATGTGTTCATGTATGCATCAATGTATTTAAAAACAATAAAGTGCAAGTGCAAACATATCACATAAAAATCAATTGGACAAAGAACAATTACCCATGCTGTGCTCCTTCCATGAAGGTTCGCCGAATCGCGCATCGGGGTTGGCGCCATCCTGGAGGAAGCACAGCATGGGTTATTGTTCTTTGTCCAATTGATTTTTATGTCATATGTTTGCACTTGCACTTTATTGTATTTAAGTACATGGATGTTTACATGAACTCTGTGTCTGCGTGTTCTTCCTCCAGATGATGTTGCCTTTCCCTGCACCCATATCCCATTTTAATCATGTATGTTATATATGTTTTTGAAATCATGTAATAAATTGATAATGATTTATAAGCGGTCTGGTAATCATTTATGGGTTTACTATATTGTTGGCTTCTACCTGAGGCTTATATGTGTATTTTCACCTATGAGAGTATATTAGTCAGTGAACATATAATCCTGCAGTTGGGGCAAGATAGTTGGTTCTATATTGCCAAAAGGTGATAATGCAGCTGTCATTGTGCAAGCAACTTAGCATGCATTGGGTCATTTGCACAAGGGAATCAGGGAGACTCCCTGCCTGCATCTCCACTGCATACTGCCACAGTTCATCTGGTTCATCTGTCTGGTTTTCCTCATCACCCTCCAGTTCCTCATGCTCCTTCTGATCCTCTCCTGCTGCTTGGGAAGATGAAACACCAATTTCTATATACAATTCCTGGGCAATACTGTCCTCCTCCTTCCACCAGATCAGCCACGACTCCTGTCCCCTGGCCAGCCAGATTCATCAGCATCTGCTCCAGGACATGAAGGAGTGGAATGACATTATTCATTCCATAGTGACTGACACCAGCATGAGCTGCCACTGGCTAACGCTGAAGTTACACAGGGGAGTAGCCCATCTGAATCATCAAAAAATCATTCACGACCTTCCTAAGCTCATATAGTTGATCCAACACATGAGGTGGAACACCATTCTGCCTTTGCAGCTCAAGGATGGCGTGTTTTGCAGGGTAAGAGTGGCTGAAGTGCATGCACAATTTCCTGGCCATTTTTAAGATGTCTTGCTGTTGGGTGGAAGACTTGAGGAACCAGATCATAACCAGATTAAAGACGAATGCCATACAGGGTACATGGGTCAGCCCTCCTTGATGCAGCACTGACACAATGTTCTTCTCGTATTTGGTGACCATTGTTCCAATCTTCAGTTGGCGAGGAGACAGCCAGGATTTGATTTTTTTTTTTGCTGATGACGCTGAGCAGTTCCTCCCCAGTGTGACTCAGTTCATCTAGGCTGGCCAGGTGCAGAATAGTGTGACACCACTGTGCTCTGCATAGGTGGTATGCTGGGGGACCACTCTGAATTGGGCCTACAGTGGAGGCTGAATACAAGGTGGAGGATGAGGAGGAAAAGAAGGACATTGGTCCAGCAATCAAAGCATGAAAAAGCAGAAGTGGCATTGCCATCATCTGGCCAAAATGCTGCTGTGCCTGGGCCGGAACCACATTTACCCAGACACCGACAGGCTCAAGGATTGACCCACCTTCTGCTGTATGTAGGTATGAAGAGCTGGTACAGCTTTTTTAGGAGTAGTGATGGCTTGGGACTCTTCACCTTGGCTCGGCACAAGCCATCAGTTTTGTTAAATGGGCAGAAATCAACCACATGGTAATTGAGGGACTGTAGCATCAGCAACTTGGCCAGCAGCAAGTTTAGCTTAGATGGTAGTGTAGTTTTGATCGAGCACCAAAGTACTTGGGTGTTCAGGTCGAACACCTCGGGGTGCTCGGGTGTAGAGTTGCAGGGACATCTGGATGTTCTTTTTTTTTTTTTGTTTAAATTAGGGTACACCCCAAAACATTGGGAAATATAACCCGTGTAAACTCCCTCAAGCTGTGCTAAACAAACGTTCAGACAATGCACTGGCTGCAGGTCAGGCCAGCACCTCCAAGGTGTAAAGGGCAAGCTCAGGCCATGTGCCCAATTTCGAGACCCAGAAGTTGAAGGGGGCAGACCCATCAGTCAGTATGTGTAGGCGTGTGCACACATACTGCTCCACCATATTGCTGAAATGCTGCCTCCGGCTAAAACGTTCCATATCAGCTGTGGTTGGTGACCTCTTCCTCCTCCGCTTCCACTGTCCCCCCGCTGTCAGCTGGGAATGCCAACAGCAGCGCGTCTACCAACATGCGCTTGTACTCGCGCATGTTACGATCATGATCCAGTCACGGATTTCAGGACGGTACATTGTCCTTCTAATGGGGATCCAGCAGCGTGGCCACCCAGTAATCAACACAAGTTAGAATGTGGCCAACTCGGCGTTGATTGCGGAGACACTGTAGCATGTAATCGCTCATGTGTGCCAGGCTGCCCTGAGACAACAAGCTGTCCTCTGTATCCCCCCAGCCATGCACCAGTGATGGCCATGAGCTGGTTTGGGTGCCACCCTGCTGTGAACACGGTTCCTCCTCCTCCATCTCCACCTCCTCATTCTCACTCTCTACCTCGTCATCCTCCAGAACTGTGCCCTGGCTGGACAATTGTGTACCTGGCATTTGTAGGTGCAGGAACCCACCTTCGGAGCCACTTGTGAATGACTGGCCTGAAACCCTATGAAATGATCCCTCTTCCTCCTCCTCTTCCTGTGCCACATCCTCTTTCATCATCGCCTGAAGCGTTTTTTCAAGGAGGCATAGAAGTGGGATAGAAACGCTGAGAACGGCGTCATTGGCACTGGCCATGATGGTGGAGTACTCGAAACAGCGCAACAAGGCACACAGGTCTCGCATGGAGGCCCAGTCATTGGTGGTGAAGTGGTGCTGTTCCGCAGAGCTGAGTGCTGCAGCTGAAACTCCACTATCGCCTGCTGCATACACAGTCTGGCTAGCATGTGCAAGGTGGAGTTCCACCTGGTGGGCACGTCACATATGAGGCGGTGAGCGGGAGGGCCAAAGTTACGCTACAGAGCTGACAGGCGAGCAGCAGCAGGGTGAGAACGCTAAAAGCACGCACATATGGCCCGCACTTTCTGCAGCAGCTCTGACATATCGGGGTAATTTTAAAAGGAACCTCTGCACCACCAAATTCAGCACATGCGCCAGGCAAGGGATGTGCGTCAAATCGGCTAGTCCCAGAGCTGCTACGAGATTTCGCCAATTATCGCACACCACGAGGCCGGGCTTGAGGCTCACTGGCACCAACCACTCATCGGGGGGTACTTCCTCTTTCGCTCCAGTGTTTGGGAGATAGAGAGTTGAATGCTTCCATGGGATATTGTGGAGATGCTTGGTGACCCAGGTGGCAGTGGCGGATCCAGAGCCTGGTCTTGGGAGGGGCACTTCCAGATTATTTTCTGTCCGCCGCCACAAGACTACACAGTGTAGAGGCATACTGTATATTTGTGGCACAGTGTATGCTATATGTGCATAATAAACATATTTCACATGAAAACTTACAGTTAATTGGCTTGGCCCCTGGGGATCTCGGACACCACTTCAACACTTTGGCTGGGGGCTCGCGGAACTGATGTTGTGTTTTATCCTAATGAGAAAGATTTCATAATAAGGATTTGAAGAAGGGGCAGAGGGATAGCAGAGCAGAGAGAGGCTGGTGCTGCTACTAGGGGGCTCATAGCATGGGGGAGTAATAAAGCCCACCATAATGCCCCCCAGTAGTAATAATTCTCCTTATAATAGACAGTGAAAAAAATACCCCCTTGTAATGCCCCCAGTTGAGCTAATGTCCACATAGTGCCCCCATAATGTGCCAGTATAAAATACCCCTATATAGTGCCACCAGTAAATGCCCCCATAGTGCTCCTCTCCCCCCTTCCTCATAGTGCCCCCCATAATGTACCAGTATAAAATGCTACATATATAGTACCCCAGTAGATGCCCTCAGTGTCCCTCATCATTTGCAAGTATAAAATACCCCTTCTTAGTGCCCCTGTAGATGACCCCATAGTACCCACCATAATGTGTCCCATTACAAAGTGCTACTGTACAGAGCCCCCCATTTAAAATACTCCTTTGTGGCCTCAATAGATGCCCCTATAGTGCCCACCAATAATGTGCCAGTAAAATGTGCCCCCACAGATTCCCCCTAATCATATGCCATTAACAAGAGCCCCCCAATCGTGTGCCAGTAACAAGAGCCCCCCAATCAAGTGCCTGTAACAAGAGCCCCCCCAATCATGTGCCAGTAACACGAGCCCCCCCATTATGTGCCAGTAACAAGAGCCCCCCCTAATGTGCCAGTAACAAGAGTCCCCCTAATGTGCCAGTAACAAGAGGCCCCCCTAATGTGCCAGTAACAAGAGGCCCCCCCTAATGTGCCAGTAACAAGAGGCCTCCTAATGTGCCAGTAACAAGAGGCCCCCTATAATGTACCAGTAACAAGAGCCCCCCCCTATTGTGCCAGTAACAAAAGCCCCCATCCCCCTAATGTCATTTCACTGTGACAAATGCAGCAAAAAACCCAGATGTAGGGTATTGCAAAAAATGGGTATTTTTTAAACCCCGAATATTAGTGCAGTATTTCAAGCTTATATTTCACTGTGACATTTAAATGCAGCAAAGGCCGCAAATGTATTATCTTGCCCAACAGCAGTATCTAATGCTTGTATTTTACTGTGACAAATGCAGCAGTCCCCAGATGTAGGATATTGACAAAAATTTGTGTTTTTTTAAGCCCAGAATATTATTGCAGTATTTCAAGATTGTATTTCACAGTGACAAATGCAGCAAAGGCCCCAGTTCTAGGGTATTGCCAACAATGGGTGTTTTTATAAACCCAGAATATTAGTGCAGTATTTCAAGCTTGTATTTCACTGTGACAAATGCAGCAAAGGCCCCAGATGTAGGGTATTGCCAAAAATTTGTGTTTTTTAAACCCAGAATATTATTGTAGTATTTCAAGCTTGTACTTGACTGTCACAAATGCACATATGCTGTGCTGGTGCACTGAACTTGCATAAAATGGCCGCCGACGCCCACCTAACTAACAGACGGATAGAAGTTCTTTTTCTGTGTCACTGGGCTCAGGGCAGGGTAAAAAAAATTGTGCACTGCACCCACAAAACAAAATTGCTGTAGATCGCTTAGTGATAAAAGATTTACAAGCACTTCTGATAAAATATTATTTCCTATTCTCTCCCTCAAAGCAGCAGCATCCTATCCCTACACTAATCAGAGCATAGTGACGTGCAGCGCTACGTGACTCCAGCTTATATAGAGGCTGGGTCACATTCTGCACTGGCCAATCACAGCCATGCCATTAGTAGGAATAGCTGTGATGGCTTCTAAGGGCACACAAGTCAAACGCTTGTTGATTGGCTACTCTGAAGCCTTTCAAAAAGTGCCAAGAAATCACCGAACACCAAACGCGAACTTTTACAGAAATGTTCGGGTTCGGGTCCAAAATCCTAAAGTTCGGTATGAACACCCGAGCACAGTAGAAGTCAATGGGAAAACATGAGCATTAAACCAGGCACCACCTGCTCTGAAGAGGGGAGGGTGTCTGGTTCATAGCAAAAAGGTCAGAAATTGATGGAAACACCACCGAAATGTTTCAGGAACAGCATGGGGAGGATGTCTGGATGCATCTTAGACTCCCAGGTTGCGATGTTGTCTGATTAGTACGCCACTTTTACAGACTGACACTAATACACACAAAACCGTAAATAAAATCTATTTTAGAGAAAAAATTGTTAGGAAACATTATACCCTGTACATTTACTTGTATATAAAGTGCAAGTGCTGCCAAAAATTACAAGGAAGAGGCACTCTGATACAACCTGTATATCACATAAAGAAGGGCCTCATTGACATTGTGGTACAATTGTTCAGGTAGTGGGACTCCTACACTCATAAATCCTATGCACTAAGTGAAAGGGCTTCTAAAATTTGCAAGGAACCGGCACTCCAGTACACTCTTTATGACACATAAAGGAGGGCATCATGCACCCTTGAAAAATTATGATTGATGGCTTGCTGGTGACCCTCAAAAACATTAGGAGCAAGGGCCTGCTGGTGACCCTCTAAAACATTATGGCGAGGGCCTGCAGGTGAGCTGACCCTCTAAAAGATTGTAGGTGAGGGCCTGCTGGTGAGCTGACCCTCAAAAACATTAAGAGCGAGGGCAGACTAATAAGCATGTTGATATGATGGAAGAGGAGGAGGACGGGTGGAAGGGTGCATGGGAATACAGTGTATTCAGTACATTATAAGACACACATTTGAAGTGCCTTTATGTTCAGCCGCTTTCCTCTGGTGGAGTAGAGAAGTCAGGGGCAATCCAGGCCTTGTTAATTTTTAGAAGAATCAACCTGTCAGCATTTTCAGTTGACAGGCGGATACACTTATCAGTTATTATGCCCCCAGAATCACTAAATACCCTCTCTGACAAAACGCTGACGGCAAGGCAGGCCAGCACCTCCAAGCTAGATCATGCCACGTGTCTAGCTTGGACACCCAGTAGTTGTAAGGCACAGATGGATCATTGAGGACGCTAACATGGTCTGCTACGTACTCCACCATCTTCCAAAACTTTTTTCTCCTTGTGCCGCTCATCAGGATGAGGGTGCTGGCGGGGTGTCATGAAACTGTCCCAGGCCTTGGAGAGTGTTGCCTTGCCTCTGTTGGAACTCCTGTGTGTTACCCTCGTCTCCCCTCCTTGGTTGCCAAAGGAACTACTTACTCTGCTGCCAGCGTTGTCAGCTGGAAATTTTTAGAGCAATTTTTCCACAAGGACCTTCTGATATTGCATCATTTTGCTTGTCCTCTCCACCTGAGGAATGATAAATAAGAAGTTCTATTTGTAGCGGGGGTTGAGAAGGGTGAACAACCAATAATCTGTGTTGTCCAAAATATGTGTGCCAGAGTCCTAACAGGCAAGACTTCGCTGTCGTCATCAGGAGGATAACTCTTAATCTCCTCATCCTCTTCCTCCCCTTCTGCCTATCCATGCTGAGCAGATGAAATTAAACTTCCATGGGTACTACCCTCTGTAGCGGAGGCAACCGTCTCATGCTCCTCCTCCCTCCTCATCATAATCCAATTTGCGCTGAGAAGACGAACTGAGGCTGGTCTGGATATGACCCTGTATACTGTCTTCCCCCATTTCCACCTCTTCTACATGCAAAGCGTTGGCTTTAATTGTAAGCAGCGAACAGTTTGAGTAGACACAGAAGTGGGATGGCGATGCTGATAATAGCGTTATCGCCGCTCACCATCTGTGTTAAATCCTCAAAGTTTCTTAAAACCTCACAGAGGTCAGACATCCATGCCCACTCCTCGCTTGTGAAGAGCGGAAGCTGACTGGAAAGGCAACGACCATGTTACAGCTGGTATTCCACTACTGCCCTCTGCTGCTCACAAAGCCTGGCCAACATGTGGTACGTGGAGTTCCAGTGTGTGCTCACATCGCACAACAGTCAGTGAGCTGGCAATTGTAAGCGCTGCTGCAGCAGGATTGTCAGACCGGCTGAAGCTGTCAATGACTTTCTAAAAAGGGCACACACACAGAGCACCTTCACCAGTAGCTCAGGAAAATTGAGGTAGGTTTTGAGAAATGCTGAACCACTAAGTTGAAGATGTGTGCTAGGCATGGGATGTGTGCAGGGCTGGCATCATAACCCGGCATCCCCGGGCAAGTGCCGGGGCCCATTGCTCCTGGGGGGGCCCACTGAGCTGCTATGAGCACTTCCATCAATACAGATGGGAGCTCTCACTGCTGTCACTTCACTTACGCAGTACCCCTTTGGTGGGGCCCTCTGAGCTGCAGAGACTCAGAACACGCCCCCTCTACACAGGACACACGATGCCTGAGGAGAGAGACCGAGGGCTGGAGCTGTGAGTGAGTCTGCACTGTGATTGTCTCTTGTCCTGTGGGACAGAAGGGGGGGACTCTCCGATCTGCTGCTGCTTCATTCTATTTAGTTGTTTACTGTTTCATTAAGCAGTTTGCCTCCATGATACCTGCCCCCCCCCCACATCCTGTCCTATCTCATCCTCATGGGGCCCCTGCTGTCTCCTTTCCTCCCCCATGTATCCAGAGCTCCTGTTTCACCCTCCTATCTCCTGTTGCTACCCTGCACAGACCTCCTGCCCCTACTTCTTGTATGATACCCCTCAGAGCCCCTTCAACCTACTTGCTGTGTCCACCCCTCCTGTCCATCCAGGGCCCCTGTCTCACTCCTCTGTCCTCTCATTATGGTGGCATCTGAACAGCATTCACCATAAGGACCTTCTAACGTCACAGGGTCATGTGACTGTGCCCCCCACCCCGTACTGTGCCCACTTATACCCTGCATTGTGCCCTCTTACCACATCCTGTGCAGTGCCCATAGTCATTCCCTGTACTGTGCCCTCTTATACCCTTTTATCCGGTCACTGTATGGTGGTTTTATCATTGTATGGCGGTGTTATCACTATATGGCGGTGGTATTCAATAACTGCATGGCCATAACTGTATCCCCTTCCATGCCCACACCATCCTTTTTTAGACCTGGCATGAGCGGGAAAAGATACAGATTGCGGTGCTAAGGACCTTTATGCCACAATCTGCGTCAGAAATACGCCTAAGGCTACTTTCACACCTGCGTTTAGGTGCGGATCCGTCTGGTATCTGCACAGACGGATCCGCACCTATAATGCAAACGCTTACATCTGTTCAGAACGGATACATTTGCATGATAATGCAAACTGATCCGTTTAGACTTTACATTGAAAGTCAATGGGGGACGGATCCGTTTGAAAATTGAGCCATATTGTGTCAACTTCAAACAGATCCGTCTGGACGGATCCGTTTGCCTCCGCACGGCCAGGCGGACACCCGAACTCTGCAAGCAGCGTTCGGGTGTCCGCCTGCTGAGCGGAGCGGAGGACAAACGCTGCCAGACTGATGCATTCTGAGCGGATCCGCATCCACTCAGAATGCATTAGGGCTGGACGGATCCGTTCGGGTCCGCTTGTGAGAGCTTTCAAACAGAGCTCACAAGCGGAGCCCCGAACGCTAGTGTGAAAGTAGCCTAACATAGACGTATTTCTATATAATAAATGACCCCCTAATTGTATTATTATTCGGGGTAGGGATAGTATCTTTATAGTATATAGATTCTAGTGTATTATACTGTGCCCTGTATTTCCCAGTAGAAAATGATCCTTGGGAAGCACAGTCCTCACCACTGACCACCAGGACCAGGTAGCGCTCTGTCAGTACATGGCGGCCTCCCCTCTCCGCCACGCTGCTCCGCTGTGTACTGGGGCTTATTCTGACACTGGTTCTGGGTTCACATCCCATTTGTGCCATCCATTTAATGTATACCAAAAATATATGCGTTAACAGATGCCTCAGACTGATGCCGCACAGTGGCGTCCGTTCACCATACAGTTCCATTTAAAAAAAACATATACGTTAACGTATGCATTTTTTACTTGACTCTGCAGGACACAAAAACGTGGAGTGCTGCACATTTGTATACATCAAACCGATAGGAAAAACATGATGTGAACACACATTGGGGGGGGAGGGGGGCGTACTAAAATTTGCTGTGGGGCCCAGTCAGTTCTACCTATATCACTGCACATCTCCTTCTCTCCTCCAGGCCTGGCTCACTGCTGCAGCGGGCCGCCGGAGAGAAGGAGCGCAGGGAGCTGCGGTTAGTGATGGACAGGACCGCCGGCTCCCCTGCTCTCCAGCAATGATAGGTATGTGAGGGGGCCACTGGGGGGTCATTCATCACACTGTGAGGGCCCCTTACACAGTATAATGACTCCCAGTGCCCCCCATTTAGTATAATGATCCCCATTGACCCTCCATTTAGCATAATGACCACCAGAGCCCCTATTAAATATAATGACCCCTCGTGCCCCCTCCATACAGTATAACCCCCAGTGTGGGGGCGATTGGGGTTCATTATTCTGAATGGAGGGTCACTGTGGGGTCATTATACTGTGAGGGCCCTTTACATAGTATAATGACCCCCAGTGTCCCCCATTTAGTATAATGACCCCCAGAGCCCCCTCCATACAGTATTCCCCCAGTGTGGGGGATACTGGGGGTAATTATTCTGAATGGGGGCAACTGGGGGTTATTATTCTGAATGCAGGGCCACAGGTGGTCATAATACAGTGGGGGGGGGGAATTGGGGGTTCATTATACTGTGTGAAGGGCCACTAGTAGTCATTATACTGTGTGAAGAGCCACTATTAGTCATTATACTGTATAGGGGCCACTGGGGGTCATTATACCGTGTGGGAGCCACAGGGGGACATGTCAATGTAAAAAAATGCCTCATGGGGGCCCACTGGGATTTATCGCCCAAGGGCCCACATGAACCTGGAGCCGGCCCTGGATGTGTGTGAGCTTCCTGAGTTCCAAAACAGCCACCAAGTTACGACCATTAGCAGACACAACCATGCCTGGTTCTAGGTTGAGAGGCGAGAGCCACAGCTCAGTCTGGTCCCTTATCCCCTGCCACAGCTCTGGAGCGTAGTGCTGTTTGTCACCTAAGCAGATCAGCTTAAGCACGGCCTGTTGACGCTTCCCCACTGCAGTGCTACACTGCTTCCAGCTACCGACTGATGGATGACTGGTGCTGCAAGAGAATTATTCTGAGGTGGAAGTGGATGAGGAGGCGGGGAAGGAGAAGTGGGGGTTGGAGCCACTAACGTAGGTGGTGGCGGAAACCCTGATGGAATTAGGGCCCACAATTAGGGATGAGCGAACCTGAACTGTATAGTTCGGGTTCGTACCGAATTTTGGGGTGTCCGTGACATGGACCCGAACCCGGACATTTTCGTAAAAGTCCGGGTTCGGGTTCAGTGTTCGTCGCTTCTTCGCTTTGTGACGCTTTGGCTTTTGAAAGGCTGCAAAGCAGCCAATCAACAAGCGTCATACTACTTGCCCCAAGAGGCCATCACAGCCATGCCTACTATTGGCATGGCTGTGATTGGCCAGAGCACCATGTGACCCAGCCTCTATTTAAGCTGGAGTCACATAGCGCCGCCCGTCACTCTGCTCTGATTAGCGTAGGGAGAGGTTGCGGCTGCGACAGTAGGGCGAGATTAGGCAGATTAACTCTTCCAAAGGACTTGATTAATTGATCGATCTGCAGCTGTGGATCATTGAGCTGCTGATACTCAATTGCTCACTGTTTTTAGTCTGCCCAGACCGTTTGTCAGTCACTTTTTTCTGGTGGTGTGCCAGCACAAGCTGCGACAAAGTGCATTTAACCCTTAATGGTGTGGTTGTTTTTTGGCTAATTCCTACATCAGTGTGAAGCTCTCACACCAAGTGCATTTAACCAGCAATAGTCTGTTTATTTTTTGGCCATATACTACATCAGGGTCAAGCTGCGCCTGTCACCAAGTGCATTTAACCCTCAGTAGTGTGGTTGGTCAAGCTGTCACACCAAGTACATTTAACCAGCAATAGTGTGCTAATTTTTTGGCCATATCCCAGTCTAATTCTGTCAGTAAATGTATACCTGTCACCCAGCGCCTAAGTACAAGGCCTCAAATTTATATCCAGCTATATCTGTCGTTACTGGTGCGGCTGGTCAAGTTATTTAGTGTCCATCCAAACACATTGTTCTGGGTTGAAATACAATTCCCAATTTAGCAATTTCCTAATTTAGTGGTTTCTGCTGTATCAGAGTTATTTAAAATATATCCCTAAAAGGGTATATCAGATTCAAGGTGCACATAGGGCGATTCTGAATAACTTCACACACACGCTACTGTGCATTTCCAAGTCTAATTCTGTCCGTAAAACGTATACCTGTCACCCAGCGCCTAAATACTAGGCCTCAAATTTATATCCTGCTAAATCTGTTGTTACTGCTGTACTGTTGTGGCTGGGCAAGTTATTTAGTGTCCGTCAAAGCACATTTTTTGTTCTGGGTTGAAATTCAATTCCCAATTTAGCAATTTCCTAATTTATTGGTTTCTGCTGTATCAGAGCTATTTGAAATCTATCCCTAAAAGGGTATATCAGATTCAAGGTGCACATAGGGCGATTCTGAATAACTTCACACACACGCTACTGTGCATTTCCAAGTCTAATTCTGTCAGTAAACCTATACCTGTCACCCAGCGCCTAAATAATAGGCCTCAAATTTATAGTCAGCTAAATCTGTGGTTACTGCTGTGCCTGTATTAGTGTAATACGGTACCTAAATAGATAGCCAGATAGTGTTAGTTGTCTTTAAAAAAAGGCCTGAATTTGAATTCAATACATTGGGTCAAATAATATTTTTGTTGTTGTGGTGAACGATAACAATGAGGAAAACATCTAGTAAAGGACGCGGACGCGGACATGGTCATGGTGGTGTTAGTGGACCCTCCGGTGCTGGGAGAGGACGTGGCCGTTCTGCCACAGCCAGACACGTCCTACTGTACCAACTACCTCAGGTCCCAGTAGCCGCCATAATTTACAGCGATATTTGGTGGGGCCCAATGCCGTTCTAAGGATGGTAAGGCCTGAGCAGGTACAGGCATTAGTCAATTGGGTGGCCGACAGTGGATCCAGCACGTTCACATTATCTCCCACCCAGTCTTCTGCAGAAAGCGCACAGATGGCGCCTGAAAACCAAGCCCATCAGTCTGTCACATCACCCCCATGCATACCAGGGAAACTGTCTGAGCCTCAAGTTATGCAGCAGTCTCTTATGCTGTTTGAAGACTCCGCTGGCAGGGTTTCCCAAGGGCATCCACCTAGCCCTTCCCCAGCGGTGGAAGACATAGAATGCACTGACGCACAACCACTTATGTTTCCTGATGATGAGGACATGGGAATACCACCTCAGCATGTCTCTGATGATGACGAAACACAGGTGCCAACTGCTGCGTCTTTCTGCAGTGTGCAGACTGAACAGGAGGTCAGGGATCAAGACTGGGTGGAAGACGATGCAGGGGACGATGAGGTCCTAGACCCCACATGGAATGAAGGTCGTGCCACTGACTTTAAACAGTTCGGAGGAAAAGGCAGTGGTGAGACCGAGCCAACAGCGTAGCAAAAGAGGGAGCAGTGGGCAAAAGCAGAACACCCGCTGCCAAGAGACTCCGCCTGCTACTGACCGCCGCCATCTGGGACGGAGCACCCCAAAGGCAGCTTCAAGGAGTTTCCTGGCATGGCACTTCTTCAAACAATGTGCTGACGACAAGACCCGAGTGGTTTGCACGCTATGCCATCAGAGCCTGAAGCGAGGCATTAACGTTCTGAACCTTAGCACAACCTGCATGACCAGGCATCTGCATGCAAAGCATGAACTGCAGTGGAGTAAACACCTTAAAACCAAGGAAGTCACTCAGGCTCCCCCTGCTACCTCTTCTGCTGCTGTCGCCTCGGCCTCTTCTGCTGCTGCCGCCTCGGCCTCTTCCTCCGCCTCTGGAGGAACGTTGGCACCTGCCGCCCAGCAAACAGGGGATGTACCACCAACACCACCACCACCTCTGTCACCAAGCATCTCAACCATGTCACACGGCAGCGTTCAGCTCTCCATCTCACAAACATTTGAGAGAAAGCGTAAATTCCCACCTAGCCACCCTCGATCCCTGGCCCTGAATGCCAGCATTTCTAAACTACTGGCCTATGAAATGCTGTCATTTAGGCTGGTGGACACAGACAGCTTCAAACAGCTCATGTCGCTTGCTGTCCCACAGTATGTTGTTCCCAGCCGGCACTACTTCTCCAAGAGAGCCGTGCCTTCCCTGCACAACCAAGTATCCGATAAAATCAAGTGTGCACTGCGCAACGCCATCTGTGGCAAGGTCCACCTAACCACAGATACGTGGACCAGTAAGCACGGCCAGGGACGCTATATCTCCCTAACTGCACACTGGGTAAATGTAGTGGCAGCTGGGCCCCAGGCGGAGAGCTGTTTGGCGCACGTCCTTCCGCTGCCAAGGATCACAGGGCAACATTCTTTGCCTCCTGTTGCCACCTCCTCCTACTCAGCTTCCTTCTCCTCTTCTTCCACCTGCTCATCCAGTCAGCCACACACCTTCACCACCAACTTCAGCACAGCCCGGGGTAAACGTCAGCAGGCCATTCTGAAACTCATATGTTTGGGGGACAGGCCCCACACCGCACAGGAGTTGTGGCGGGGTATAGAACAACAGACCGACGAGTGGTTGCTGCCGGTGAGCCTCAAGCCCGGCCTGGTGGTGTGCGATAATGGGCGAAATCTCGTTGCAGCTCTGGGACTAGCCGGTTTGACGCACATCCCTTGCTTGGCGCATGTGCTGAATTTGGTGGTGCAGAAGTTCATTCACAACTACCCCGACATGTCAGAGCTGCTGCATAAAGTGCGGGCCGTCTGTTCGCGCTTCCGGCGTTCACATCCTGCTGCTGCTCGCCTGTCTGCGCTACAGCGTAACTTCGGCCTTCCCGCTCACCGCCTCATATGCGACGTGCCCACCAGGTGGAACTCCACCTTGCACATGCTGGACAGACTGTGCGAGCAGCAGCAGGCCATAGTGGAGTTTCAGCTGCAGCACGCACGGGTCAGTCGCACTACGGAACAGCACCACTTCACCACCAATGACTGGGCCTCCATGCGAGACCTGTGTGCCCTGTTGCGCTGTTTCGAGTACTCCACCAACATGGCCAGTGGCGATGACGCCGTTATCAGCGTTACAATACCACTTCTATGTCTCCTTGAGAAAACACTTAGGGCGATGATGGAAGAGGAGGTGGCCCAGGAGGAGGAGGAGGAGGAGGAGGAGGAAGAGGGGTCATTTTTAGAACTTTCAGGCCAGTCTCTTCGAAGTGACTCAGAGGGAGGTTTTTGGCAACAGCAGAGGCCAGGTACAAATGTGGCCAGCCAGGGCCCACTACTGGAGGACGAGGAGGACGAGGAGGAGGTGGAGGAAGATGAGGATGAAGCATGGTCACAGCGGGGTGGCACCCAACGCAGCTCGGGCCCATCACTGGTGCGTGGCTGGGGGAAAAGGCAGGACGATGACGATACGCCTCCCACAGAGGACAGCTTGTCCTTACCCCTGGGCAGCCTGGCACACATGAGCGACTACATACTGCAGTGCCTGCGCAACGACAGCAGAGTTGCCCACATTTTAACGTGTGCGGACTACTGGGTTGCCACCCTGCGGGATCCACGCTACAAAGACAATGTGCCCACCTTACTTCCTGCACTGGAGCGTGATAGGAAGATGCGCGAGTACAAGCGCACGTTGGTAGACGCGCTACTGAGAGCATTCCCAAATGTCACAGGGGAACAAGTGGAAGCCCAAAGCCAAGGCAGAGGAGGAGCAAGAGGTCGCCAAGGCAGCTGTGTCACGGCCAGCTCCTCTGAGGGCAGGGTTAGCATGGCAGAGATGTGGAAAAGTTTTGTCAACACGCCACACCTAACTGCACCACCACCTGATACGCAACGTGTTAGCAGGAGGCAACATTTCACTAACATGGTGGAACAGTACGTGTGCACACCCTTCCATGTACTGACTGATGGTTCGGCCCCATTCAACTTCTGGGTCTCTAAATTGTCCACGTGGCCAGAGCTATCCTTTTATGCCTTGGAGGTGCTGGCCTGCCCGGCGGCCAGCGTTTTGTCTGAACGTGTATTCAGCACGGCAGGGGGCGTCATTACAGACAAACGCAGCCGCCTGTCTACAGCCAATGTGGACAAGCTGACGTTCATAAAAATGAACCAGGCATGGATCCCACAGGACCTGTCCATCCCTTGTGCAGAGTAGACATTAACTACCTCCCCTTAACCATATATTATTGTACTCCAGGGCACTTCCTCATTCAATCCTATTTTTATTTTCATTTTACCATTATATTGCGAGGCTACCCAAAGTTGAATGAACCTCTCCTCTGCCTGGGTGCTGGGCCTAAATATATGCCAATGGACTGTTGCAGTGGTGGCTGACATGAAGCCTGATTCTCTGCTATGACATGCAGACTGATTCTCTGCTGACATGAAGACAGATTCTCTGTTACGGGACCTCTCTCCTCTGCCTGGGTGCTGGGCCTAAATATATGCCAATGGACTGTTCCAATGTTGGGTGACGTGAAGCCTGATTCTCTGCTATGACATGCAGACTGATTCTCTGCTGACATGAAGACAGATTCTCTGTTACGGGACCTCTCTCCTCTGCCTGGGTGCTGGGCCTAAATATATGCCAATGGACTGTTGCACTGGTGGCTGACGTGAAGCCTGATTCTCTGCTATGACATGCAGACTGATTCTCTGCTGACATGAAGCCAGATCCTCTGTTACGGGACCTCTCTCCTCTGCCTGTGTGCTGGGCCTAAATATATGCCGATGGACTGTTGCAGTGGTGGCTGACATGAAGCCTGATTCTCTGCTATGACATGCAGACTGATTCTCTGCTGACATGAAGCCAGATCCTCTGTTACGGGACCTCTCCTCTGCCTGGGTGCTGGGCCTAAATATATGCCAATGGACTGTTGCAGTGGTGGCTGACGTGAAGCCTGATTCTCTGCTATGACATGCAGACTGATTCTCTGCTGACATGAAGACAGATTCTCTGTTACGGGACCTCTCTCCTCTGCCTGTGTGCTGGGCCTAAATATCTGACAATGGACTGTTGCAGTGGTGGCTGACGTGAAGCCTGATTCTCTGCTATGACATGCAGACTGATTCTCTGCTGACATGAAGCCAGATCCTCTGTTACGGGACCTCTCTCCTCTGCCTGGGTGCTGGGCCTAAATATATGCCAATGGACTGTTGCAGTGGTGGCTGACAGTGAAGCCTGATTCTCTGCTATGACATGCAGACTGATTCTCTGCTGACATGAAGACAGATTCTCTGTTACGGGACCTCTCTCCTCTGCCTGTGTGCTGGGCCTAAATATCTGACAATGGACTGTTGCAGTGGTGGCTGACGTGAAGCCTGATTCTCTGCTATGACATGCAGACTGATTCTCTGCTGACATGAAGCCAGATCCTCTGTTACGGGACCTCTCTCCTCTGCCTGTGTGCTGGGCCTAAATATCTGACAATGGACTGTTGCAGTGGTGGCTGACGTGAAGCCTGATTCTCTGCTATGACATGCAGACTGATTCTCTGCTGACATGAAGCCAGATTCTCTGTTACGGGACCTCTCTCCTCTGCCTGAGAATGAACTGTTCCAGTGGTGGGTGACGTGAAGCCAGATTCTCTGCTATGGGACCTCTCTCCAATTGATATTGGTTAATTTTTATTTATTTTATTTTTATTTTTATTCATTTCCCTATCCACATTTGTTTGCATGGGATTTACTTACATGTTGCTGCCTTTTGCAGCCCTCTAGCCCTTTCCTGGGCTGTTTTACAGCCTTTTTAGTGCCAAAAAGTTTGGGTCCCCATTGACTTCAATGGGGTTCGGGTTCGGGACGAAGTTCGGATCGGGTTCGGATCCCGAACCCGAACATTTCCGGGAAGTTCGGCCGAACTTCTCGAACCCGAACATCCAGGTGTCCACTCAACTCTAGTCATGAGGCAATTCTCTCTGCAAAAGTCACTCCAACCATTTATTTGCCTCGCTTGCCAATCAATGGTGGGGTTATGTTTAGTGAGCCAAGGTAGCCCCAACACATAAGGAGTAGGTAATCCGCTAAGGACGAAACATGACACATCCTCAACATGAGCATCACTCACAATTAAACGAATATTGTGAACTATGCCCTTTAATGATTTCTGAGAAAGTGGAGCGGAATCAATAGCAAAAACAGGAATATCCTTTCCCAAAGTGCACACCTGGAAACCATGAGTTATCGCAAAATGATTATCAATGAGATTGACAGCTGCTCCACTATCTACAAAAATCTCACAAAAAATGTTCTTGCTCTCTAGCGCCACCCTGGCAGGCAGGACAAAACGGGAACTACAAGCAAACGGAAAACCTTCAATTTCCGCCTCAACCCTGCCAATAGTAACAGATGGAACATTTTTAAAAGATTTTTTACTTTTTGTTTCTTTATTACTCCCAGAAAACTGCCTGAATCTCCTAGAGGGACAAACATTTGCCAAATGATTTATACCTCCACAACAAAAACAAACCTTCCCATGCGGGCTGAATCTTCTATTGTCAGAGGCAATCAACCCCAGCTGCATGGGCTCCTGCTCAGAAGGGGCTGACAGCGACTGAGACCCCTGCGCACAGAATGAGACCGCTGCACTGTCCTGGGACTGAGTATGACAGGATGGAGAGATCTCTCCTCTCTCTCTAAGACGCCTGTCAATACGAACGGCCTAAAACATAGCAGCGTCCAAGGAGATAGGCCTCTCATGAAAGGCAAATGCATCTTTCAATCCCTCTGAAAGACCATGGCAAAATTGACTTCGGAGTGCAGCATCATTCCAACCAGTATCAGCTGCCCATGTCCGAAATTCTGAGCAGTATATCTCTGCGGATTGTTTACCCTGGCATAACAGACGTAGTCTAGACTCAGCGAAAAAGCCCATGACTGAGCGTTACCCCTGAGCAGCGATATAATCCCAATGGTGGATGATCGCATATCCTCGTACCTCGACTATATAACAGCTGAACACCCTACAATAGTGAAAGGACATGACCACCGGCTCCCTACACTAGACACGGAGGGAGTCAGGGTCACCTGGGATCCAGCAAACAGAAAATCACAAATGAATGTAAAACACTTAACTTGTAGAAGACTGATAGGATGAGCATGCACACACACTCCAGGAGGCTGTATAAACCGCACACTAATGCATTATGGGGAGGAATTTAAAGGGATGCAATCAGTCCAACTACATGACAGCTGAGAGAGGCTAACGAGATGAGGAACTGAAAACCAAAAACAAAGAAAACTCTAGGAGGAGGTTCTGAAAGGCTTCTGTCAGAGCTTCTCAGCTGTCTGGTTGTGACACCTGCTTCCTCAAAAGATAGATTGAGGTGTGCGATATACCTGCTACCACCAAATATTAATTCAGGTGTTCTATATACCTGTTTCCACAAAATAATTATTGAGAGGCGGGATATACTTGCTTCTACAAAATACTGATTAAGGGGGTCTATATACCTGCTTCCAAAAAATACTGATTAAGGAGTGCAATATACCTGCTTCCACCAAATATTGATTGAGGCGTTTGATATACCTGCTTCCACAAAATTCTGATTGAGGGCTGCAATATACATGCTTCCACCAAATATTGATTCAGGTGTTCTATATAATGGTTTCTGCAAAGTACTGATTGAGGGGTGCGATATACCTGCTTCTACAAAATACTGATTAAGGGGCTCTATATAACTGCTTCCACCAAATATTGATTGAGGCCTGGGATATACCTGTTTCCACAAATACTGTTCTCCATTAGGGAATTTGGCACAGGGTCATTTTGAAAATGACAGGCAGAGGAAGAGGCAGGCTGTTTCGCAGTGGTGGTAGGGGTCGGGCAGGTGCACCAGGCCGGTACCTAAGTGGGAAGTTGGACAAGGTGTGTGCGATTATGTCAAAGGACATACCAGAGTTGGTTGAGTGGCTCACTCAGCCTTCCGCTTCTGCATCCTCCTCATCTTCTGTATCTGCACCCTCCTCAATCTCTGCTGTGTGCACCCCCAAAGACACCACCACCACAATCATAGCCCCTCCACTTTAGTCAGAGGAATTATTTTGCCATCCATTCCCAGACCTTACCATTATTGGCATTGGATCAGGAAGAGGAGGTAGCAATGGCCGCCACCCAGCGGTCTGACGACAGTGCCCAGATCAGCGCAAGGAGGGTGGTCCCCGCTGTGGTTGCCTACTCCAAGATCTCTAATTTCAAGTGAAGGTGACGATGAAGACTTGTCGATGGAAGTCATGTGGGTGCCCACAAGAGAGGAAGAGGAGTTCAGAGGGAGAGACGGAGTTGCAGAGAGGGAGGAGAAAGAGGAGAAGCAGGCAGAAACTCGCTGTGCACAGAAGGCAAAAAGCAGACTGCAAATGTATCTGGAGCGAGCCATCCACAATGCATGGTCACATCTTGCGCTCCCAGGATGCCGGCACATGGCTCCGCAGTGTGGGCTTTTTTTTTACGTGTCAGCTGCTGACAATAGTGTTGCCATCTGCAGCCTGTTCTGTCAATGCATAAGTCGCGGTAAGACCAACACTCAACTAAGGACCAGGCCTTAAAAAGCCACCTGGCCCCCCATCACCGAGCCTAGTGGGAGCAACGCCGTCAGAACCCACAAAGCCACACTCCCGGCGCTCCACGTCCTGCCTCTTCTCCTTCTCCTCTCTCCTCCCATTTGTCCTCCACTCCACGTTCCACCATGCCGTCGTCGAATTCACCTGGCAGAAGGCAGGCTTCCGTGGCCCAAATGTTCGAGTGTAAAAAGTTGATGACGCTGGATAACTCTCTTGCCCAATGGCTGACCGCTGGCTGGTCGGAACTGCTAGCACACCAACTACTGCCATAAAAACTGGTGTACTCGGAGGCCTTTTGAAAATTTGTGGCCATTGTCACACCGCAATGGAAGATTACCGGAAGGAAAGATTTTTTCCAGAAGGGCATCCCAAAGCTATATGGCTATGTTCAGTGGCAATTGAATGTATCTCTAGCACACAGTGTTGGTGCCAAGATAGATCTGACCACAGACACGTGGTCTAGCAAACACGGGCAGGGAAGGTACATAACTTTTACTGCCCACTAAAAGAACCTTCTGACGGCCGTCAAGCATGTAACCCGTGGCACCCATGTGGATTTGGTGTTACCGCCACGGATTGCATACAGGCCTGCCTCTTCTCCCCCTCCCCCCCCCCACTCCATCCTCTGTCTCCTCCTCGGCTGGGGGTATAGTGCAAGTAATGTCGCTTTCACCACCGCCTAATAAAAAATTACACTGAATTAATATCACTGATATTTAGGTTGCACAAACATTATATAGGAGGTATAGCGCAAGTAATGTCGCTGTCACCACCGCCTAAAAACAATTACACTGAATGTCACTGATATTTAGGATGCGCACACGTTAAACAGGAGATATAGTACATGTAGTGTCGCTGTCACCACCGCCTATTAAAAAATTACACTGAATGAATGTCACTCATATTAAGGATTTGCACACGTTATACACCAGCGGTGAAAAAAAATTACACTCAATGTTACTGATATTTCGGATACGCTAACGTTATACAAAAGAGGTAGCTCAGGTAATGGTTCTGTCCGCAGCGGACACCATCTACGGAAAAAGAACACTGGATGTCACAGATATTTTTAGGCTGCACACAAGCTAGATAGGAAATGTAGCGCAGATAATGTTGATGTCTGCGGAGGCCAAACAATTGCAAGCTGCTTAGCGCAGGTTGCTCTAAAAATAAATATTGCTGCCAGATACAACTATAGTCCTTTAAAGGACTTTTGGGTCTCTAACAAGTTTTAGCAATTTAGCGCAGGTTGCACTAAAAATACAGTATATATTGATGCCACACACAATAGTCCTTAAAAGGACTTTTGGGTCTATAACAAATATAAAAACTAAAATATTGCTATCCCTACACTATCTCTCCCTTTCAATCCCTACACTATCTCTCCCTTTAGCTCTCCAGCTCTCCCTGACTAATTCTGAGCCGAACACATGTCATCGGGTGCTATATAGAACCTGATGACGCGTTCTGGCCAGCCAATCACTGTAATGCCAGCAGCCAACATGGCTATGGCATTACAGTGAATGGCAGTACTTACCGGCACGTTTATTGGCTGTGTAGCAGGCACCTGTTGGCTATTGCGTCCACTGCACTTGCTAGTGGGCTCCATCTTTAGAGATCCACCCTGCAAAATACATGTACGGTGTTGGAGGTAAGTGGTTAAATAATATTAGCCTTAAATACTAAATATCTATATTTAAAACACAAAATAGAGCAGCACAAGTCAAAGATGAAGAAAATTGGGTGCAATCCCACCCGGCCATAGGCTTAAAGGCAGTGGAAAGCCCAATCCAAATGTGGGGAAAGGGTGAATATTTATGCCACGTTATTTAACCAAAAAGCAACCTTTCAGCTCAACGCAATGAAGCCTTTTTCAAGCTTCAGAAAGGCCTCATTGGATTGAGCTGAAACATTGCATTTTGTGTGGATAAATCGGGTCCACCATCCTTTCACTGCATTTTGAGTGTGGCCTCATTTTCCTAATCTATACATATGTATATATATATTGTGACATAGTGAGAGGTTTGGTCTGGGAAAACAGGTATTTTCCTCCCAGCATTTGCTGCTGGGCTGATTTACAGCCAGGTGAGGTCAAATACCGGACCGGATTTTAAACCCCACTATATATATATATACATATATATATATATATATATATATATATATAAATAGACGAAAACGGACAGCAACTCCAATAGTACAAAAAAGATTATTTATTGGGCCACAGTGGCACAGTGAGGCGACGTTTCGGCTCAAAATCCAGAGCCTTTCTCAAGCTTGAGAAAGGCTCTGGATTTTGAGCCGAAACGTCGCCTCACTGTGCCACTGTGGCCCAATAAATAATCTTTTTTGTACTATTGGAGTTGCTGTCCGTTTTCGTCTGTATACAAGGGTAAGCAGTGAATTCCCTGGACCTAGCACCCTCTTTCTCTTTTTGGTGTGAATTGGTGCTGCCATACGTTTTCTTTTTATATATATAAATATATATATACACATTACTTTTATTTGAAACAAATCAATTCCATTTTTTTTGTTTTTTTTGTTACAATAAAGGTTATGCTCCAATACATTCTCAAGGGCAGATTCAATTAAATTAAGTCTCGTACTCTTTGTAGTGTTCTGTTGAGCAGTTTTTTGGCAAATTTTACCTGGGAATGAATAAGTCTAAGGTGTGTGTTTATCTGTAAATGAGTCTTTGAATGTAAATTCACATGACTAGCCAATGAGATGTCAACTTATAAAAGAAAACAGCAATCTTCTGTACTCTAAGAGGGAAATATTCACAAAAGGTCATTTTGAATAAGATACACAGAAGCATACAGAGGAATCATTGTGGGGACAGATGCTTATCAATTAGCTAGCAATTAGTGATTTGATTCTGGTCTGAATATATTTTAAAATTGTATAGGATGGAGGGCACTCAAATGGCTGGGTATATATAAAAAAGTCAGATATAATATGTAACTTAAGACTTGTTATTTATTGTTAGCATTAAAATTAGTCAACAGAGTCAAGACCACTCAATCTTTCAATAATAGTGGTATGATGGTCACAAAATGAAATGAATATACTCTGTATAATTCACCACTAGAAAAAATAGGGTGTATAACACATTAAGACATTAAAAAGGGACTTGCTTATGCAGGAGATCAGTCTGCATACAAGTCATAAATAGACGTGCACGGTATGCTAAAACCAGAAATAAAAATCTTGCTGGTGTGAGTTCGTTTGTGTCCCAGGGAAGCAGTCACTTTGCAAGGAGGAGAAAAGGAGAGAAGGAACAGTCTTACCCCGTACAGCTGAATCCGGAAAGCTGTTGCAGAGGGGTAAGACAGCTTTCCGGATTCAGCTGTACGGGGTAAGACTGTTCCTTCTCTCCTTTTCTCCTCCTTGCAAAGTGACTGCTTCCCTGGGACACAAACGAACTCACACCAGCAAGATTTTTATTTCTGGTTTTAGCATACCGTGCACGTCTATTTATGACTTGTATGCAGACTGATCTCCTGCATAAGCAAGTCCCTTTTTAATGTCTTAATGTGTTATACACCCTATTTTTTCTAGTGGTGAATTATACAGAGTATATTCATTTCATTTTGTGACCATCATACCACTATTATTGAAAGATTGAGTGGTCTTGACTCTGTTGACTAATTTTAATGCTAACAATAAATAACAAGTCTTAAGTTACATATTATATCTGACTTTTTTATATATACCCAGCCATTTGAGTGCCCTCCATCCTATACAATTTTACAATATATCAAATTTTGGCATTAGGTACTGCCAATTGTGGAGAGAGCACCAATCCGTGTTTTTATTATCAGTAGAGCCTCTGTAATTTCTCCCTGAATATATTTTACTCGGCTCGAAAGTGTATGTGACACTTTTATGCCTCATTCACACATCAGAGTTCGGTCAGCTCTAAACACAGAACAGGTGCAGATCTTTCCCTTCTACCTTATGTCTGTGGAGGCTCCAACCCTGGTTTTGGCTCACAATCACTGATGGAAATCACTGACCAAAACACTGACGTGTGAATGAGGCTTTAGGCTAGGTCTACACGACGACATTTGCTGCGCGACAAAAAGTTGCGCGACAAATAGGGCGCAACATTTGTTGCGCGACATTTTGTTGCACTAATGTCGCGCGACAATTTTTATAATGGCAGTCTATGGTGTCGCATCGCAACATGCGACATGCTGCGACTGCGACGCGACAGTCGCAGAAAAATCCATCTCGAATGGATTTTCTGCGACTGTCGCAGTCGCAGCATGTCGCATGTTGCAGTGCGACACCATAGACTGCCATTATAAAAATTGTCGCGCGACATTAGTGCAACAAAATGTCGCGCGACAAATGTCGTCGTGTAGACCTAGCCTAAAGGTCTTTTAGGACTATATGCAACTCATTTCAAACTCTTTAATGCCAGGACATCATTAGTAATCTTAAAGTGAGAGCACCATATAGGGCTGTGGGTAAACATTGGTGGTCACAAACAGCAAACTACAGCGTACAACTATTTAAAAAAAAGTTCTAAAAATGTTCACTTTTTGGTGTCAAATGCCTAATTGTGTGCATACACACATCCACTACCAGGAGTCCTATGATCTTCCTTACTCCCCTTTCCTGCCTTCTGATCTGAAAAAAATGGCTCCTGCCATTTTGAGAAATTTGCCTGAATCGAATCACCAACATATTTTTTTTTGAAAATTCAGGTCAAATTTCATTGTTTTAGAATCGATTTGCTACTCTCCACTATTAATGCCTACATTACGACATTAGTTTAGCAAGTAATATACTTCATTTCATGTTAAAGCATGCGTATTTCCCATAACACTAAACCAGAGACTGTTGACATTGTAGAAAAAAAAGATTTTTTTGCAAGATTATTGTTGAACTATTTAAATATGACAGCTATTTCCATGGAACGTTCTGCTTTACTCATATGTGAACTGTAACACTGTCATTGTCAAATGGATCCATTTTTAATTTTATTTTTATTCTCCGAAAAGAGGAAAAAGAAAACAAAATGTAACCTGTAATATATTTTTAATGAGATGTTCTACATTTCTACTTCTAGATCTTGAAGTTTTTTATTTTGTCTCGTGTTATTAAATATTTCATAAATCATTCCCAGGTTTTTGACAGATTTTTACCATAACATAAACAGCAGGAGGTGTAAACTCGACTCAATTCATATAGGCATATAATATCAGTGTCAACACCATCGTACCCTGCAGGTATATTGGCAAAACAACCAATGGATGCAAAGCTTTTTCCGACAAAGCTTCGAAAATAAAGTTCTCTCCTTTTATCCTACTAGAAATCAATTGGAGCCCTTACAGCAAAATCCTATAAAATAACTTCAAACACAACTTCTTAGTCTAAAAATTTGTATTATGGCTATACCGCTTTGAAGATTTATGACTGAAGTTTGGAGAAAAATGATTTAAGTGCTATCTGCTAGACATCAGAGTGTCAAATTCTTCTCTCAGTTTTTCTTGACACATAAATTGCTGGCCTCACTATCTTTTTTTTATTTTTATAGATTTTGATTTCTTTTCAGCACCCCATCTGGTTTTAGTTTATGGACGTCATTCAACTGCTGTTTGGCCCACTGTCTTATTGAGTCAGACAATTACATTGAGGGCTACTAACGGCCTTTGAAAGACCAGAAGAATCTCTTCTTTTTGTGCTCCGCGGGTATTTAGTTGGTCAATTAATGCTGAGATAAAATAAGTTGTAAAATGCTCAAAATAATCAATTATTTCACGGCTGAGAATTAAATAGAATTATGATGAATAGTTTAACTTCTATTTACACAAGGGTGAAGTAACAAAGTAACATAGTTTATAAGGCCAAAAAAAGACATCTGTCCATCCAGTTCGGCCTGTTGTCCTGCAAGTTAATCAAGAGGAAGGCAAAATAAAATAAACCTGTAGTAGAAGACAATTTTCCTCACTTAAGGGGAAAAATTCCTTCCCAACTGTAATCCGGCAATCAGAATAACTCCCTGGATCAACGACCCCTCTCTAGTAGCTATTACCTGTAATATTATTACACTCCAGAAATACATCCAACCCCCTTTTGAACTCTTTTAGTGAACTCACCATCTCCTCAGGCAGAGAGTTCCATAGTCTCACTGCTCTTACCGCAAAGAATCCTCTTCTATGTTTGTGTACAAACCTTCTTTCCTCCAGACACAGAGGGTGTCCCCTCGTCACAGTCACAGTTGGGAGAGATCTCTGTACCGACGCATGATATATTTATACATAGTTATTAGATCTCCCCTCAGCTGTCTTTTCTAAAGTGAATAACCCTAATTTTAAATAATCTTTCAGTGATGTATTATGCAAAAAAATAGAAAATAAAGTCTAAAAGCTTAACAGATTGGATGATCCATTACGATATTTATTTAACGCTATTTTTATTTTTTCGTTTTGGATTTTTCCTCCCACCTTTCAAGAGCCATAATATTTTTGTTTTGTTTATGTTCACATAGTCATATGAAGGCTTATGTTTTCAATTGCACTTTACTTTACATTTCATTTACCATATCTTACATTGGAAAACAGGGGGGAAAAATCTTTGCAGGGGGAAATCTGTCCTCCATAAGTTTTTAGATTTAGTTTTTACATCAATCATGGTTTGACTAAAATGACATGTGTACATTATTCTGTAGGTCAGTACGAATACAGAAATACCAAATTTATATTGTTTTTATTATATTTTTCATAGTACTTTTAAAAATAGAAACTAAAAAAATAAAAAATTAAGCATCACCATATTCTGACACCCATATTGTTTTTTTTATATTTCTGTCTACAAAGCTGTGTGGAGGTTTATGTTTGTTGGGAGATCTGTACCTTTCAGAGAATATATGACTTTATCACTTTTTATTCATTTTTTGTAGGGTAAGATAACCAAAAAACATCAAATCTTTATTTTTTTCTGTTACGGCATATAAATATATTTGTATACATATATATTTTAATAGTTTGGATATTTTCAGATGTGAAAATGCCGATTATGTTGAATTTTTAATATTTTACGGCTTTGTATTTTTAAACACTTATTTTTTAAACATTTCTAATTGTAATTTTTAGTTCCCATAGGGGACGTTAAAATTCAGTTTTTTGATCGCTTGTACCATAGACTGCAATAGAATACTAGTTACTATGTGGCAATGCCACGATCCATCAGCGCTACTATGTAACAGCAGTGCAGCAGTGTCCCGAGCTGCTCCGTACCTGCGCTGCAGCAGTGAGTAACAAACAACTTAAAATTTGGTGTGGGGACACCGTGCACATATGTAAATGAAGTAAAGGGGGAATGATTAGGGTTAACTAGAATACTAATGATTTACCTTATATTCTGGATATTCTTTATATGTCCTCCTTGCGGCTATGGGTAGCTCCGCTTGTGGAGTGGTTAGGGGTATAAGTAGAACACTTGTTCGGAGGGCTTCAGGGGTACTCAGCTGCTGATAGCACACAAGGTTCTGCTGGAGTCTTTATCCAAAAGTGCTTTCCAAGGCTGGCCCCGGCCAGTGGCACAGTCTTTGCTTTCGGTTTTAAATTTCGCTCGTGCTCAATACGGAGAGCAAGTGACGTCACCGGAGCTACGATTCCTCACAGACACCAAAAAGAGAGAGTTCACCCAACGCGTTTCTAGCACTACGGTGCTCTTCGTCAGGGCCAATTTTTGCAATGTGGGAGACCACAATATCCTGCCTGATATCAGAGAACACCATTGCCATGAATAGATGTACTTGGCCTGAAGTAATATTTAGGTAGGTGGTACGTGTCATAGTAACAACCACTTGGATGCAGTATATTCCATAACACTTCCTCCACTGGCTTTCTTTCTGTTCATGGTGAATCCTGGTGTTATCTTTTCCCCAGATAAGCAGTACATACACACCTGGTCTGATGATGTAAATGAAAACATGATTCTCTTCCATTGCTCCATGATCCAGTTCTGATGCTCATGTACCCATTGAAGTCACTTTTGGTGATAGTCATCGGTAATCTCTGACCATTCTGCGGACAGACTCCTGCATACACAGGAAGTTTAAATGCACCGTGTTCTAACATCTTTCTATAGAGTGAGGGTTTAGTGAGGGTTTAGTCCATATATAACGTTTGCATCTATTTTATTAATGCATTGTTTTCCATGATTTTTCCACCTTACGTTCACTGAATTTTTCGGCTTCCAGAACTGACGTTTAGCTTACTACTTAATACTGTCTGTACTTCCCACTTACAGGTACCTTTGAGATGAGATAATCAATGTTATTTACTTCACCATCCATTGGTTTTATTGTTAGGACTGATCAGTGTGTACATAAATATGGTTTGTTAAAAGACCTGGAGAAGGGCCTATTTACTAGAGTGGGAAGAGAAAAAGAAAGCCCCATTGAATTTTTTAGGTTAGTCCAGAGTGTTGAGGATCTAAAGAGCATCATTATCATTTGATAGCTCCATCAGAAAGGAGTGATCTACTCATGCAGAGCTCCCAACCTACCGAAGAACAGGTGATACCAGTCTGAATTATGATTATTGGTATGTCTATGCCTGTTGTTTTGATGAACAAGTCACTAGAACTTTACCCTGAACCTATGTTGTGCAGCTAGTGGTGGGATGAACATAGATTTTGTTTTATCATTTGGGTTACCATTGCTGCATGAAGAAATTGAAGAATAAAGCGGTAAGAGGTCAATTTAAAATACTCTGCAGTGGACTGAACTTATTGGTATGCGTGTTGACATCAACTTGTCTATGAGACAATGAGCCTGTTAAGAAACGTCTGACACTGAGTGCTTTGAGCCCCGCAGATGAAATGGTGGTGAGGGCCAACATTCCATCTAGATCATATGCAAACATGATCATCAATAAGGTTGAATAAGTGATTTGTGAAATTAACACTAAAATGGCAATCAGATCTAAATGTGGTCGTCTTCTGTTGGGGCCCATTTGGTATGCATGAAAGCAGCCTAAAAATAAAACACAAAAAAAAAGATTATGACCATCAAATACTTGAATGGAGACTACTGCTAAGTTTGAAGAGCCAAGGATAGAACAGACCGTTTTAGAGTAATACTATTTATAAGGTCTTGGTCAATAACAGTCAAAACTGACTTGGTGAAACATTTACACTTCAATCAATAAATTATTGATCACGTTTCCTATCTTTGAACATTTTTGTTTTTCAATGACCATAATTATTACGAATTTATATGGTTATGTGTGCATAAAAAATGGTTTAACCAAACTGTTCTGTTTCACTTTAGCTCAATTCCTAAATTTTTCCTTCATCCACAGTTTTTGGGGAATATGATGTAACTTACATACTAACAAAATCTTTTATATGAGCTAAAAAAATAAAGTGTATTGCAAAACAAGTTGTCTGTTTCAGAAAACCCCAGGCCCTCATCTAGAGCAAATATGAAGAGCATCTCTCATTCTGGAGAACCCAGTATAGATACAAATATACAAGCTGTAACGAGGGGCTGGCGATGCGCGCTTCCTTCGCAGCACCGCCGGAACCATGCACAAGGAGAGGGACAGGGACATAGCCTGCATCCTCATATCCATGACAGCAGGCGAGCTGCAGGAGAGCCGAGCACCAATAATGATGACTGGTGCTCAGCTGAGTTGGGCTGCTGTGAGTCACGCCGGCCACGTCATGTGACTCACCAGCCAGAACTTTTTAAACAGGCAGCCTGCTGGCCACAGGTTGCCTGTGAATAAGGTCTTTTCATTTACCAAGTTCTCTTTATTGGTTTGCATTGTACCTTGACCTCGGCTCTGTTGACCTCCTAGCATTGGGACCTCGGCTTGTGTTTGTTGTGATTTGGTTATTCCTTTGTACTGACGTGACCTCCTGGTACTGACCTCGACTTGTTTTGACCTTGCTGAATCTTTTATATGTATCTTTCGTCCTGTATTTTGACCACTGCTTATATTTGCATTGTTTGTGTATTTACCCCTCTGTGCCTGCCTGTCACTTTGTTTATTATTTTCTCCAGTTTCATTGTTCTCTTTAAGTCCCAGCACGTGCTCAGTTTAGGGATCGTCGTCCAGTTGTACATCGTTGCCTAGGGCGGACCATGCAAGTAGGCAGGGACCGAGGTGTGGGTTGAGCTCAGGGCTGTGCACGCTCTCCCCTTCCGTGACACAAGCTTTGCAATTCTTTGTTTCCCTGGCAGTGGCATTGCTGGTTATATTAAGGTTTTATAAAGTTAGACAAGTAAATGTTTTTGTTTTTCTTTCTAGATGACTGAGCGTGAAATATACAAGTACTTATATAATCACAATTCAATAACAGCATGCAGTGTATTTTTGCACAGCATGCTCAATAAAGGTCTATATGTCCTAATAGCTTTTGGTTCTATATTTCTGGTGCACTCGCTCCTGCAGTTATGATAGTAAATCAAAGAATCATACATTAGGGATCTCCAGATGGAAAACAACAAGTATACTAGCCACCATGCTGCATGTGAAGCTTCTCAAGAACACTTGTAAACAAGCTTGTTCACTTAAGAGAGCAGCAATTTATAAAAATGTAAGTGTCTTATAAAAATGTTGGTGACATCCGTGACATCACTTCAATGTTTATTTGCACAAACGTACTGCAATTTTCAATGACCAAGCAGGAGAATCAGAGAACTTACTCTAACTAGTCCTTTTTAGTTGTCATCATAGCCAATAGTCTGCTCTTGCTAGAAAAAAAAAGCTCATTTACTTTCAGGGGTTTCTAAACCGACCATTTTTGTTTTCTGTGTTCGTTTAATTAGACATATCTTCGGTAATTTTCCCTGCACATTGTTTTTGGAATATAGTTTTTCTTATGATGGGTAAAGCTCGGTTCATACCTGCACTCTGTAAGGAGCCTCTGTCATATTTGGAGGGAAAAAAACAATGCATGCAGCAATATTTTTCCCATCAAAAGGGAGAAAATGCCAACCGAACCAAATGGATGGCATTGTATGTCACTGGGGTCTGTTGAGAATCAGTGGTTGCCAACAGATAGCCATATCCAGATCTTTATCATGTTTTGGCTATAAAAGAGAACCATGATGAATTTGAGAACTTGATCAAAACAAAAAGAATATATATATATATATGTATATAATTGTTAGTATTTAAAGAGGAAATAAACAATATACAATGCCCAGTGGTTCCTATTTATTGTTACAAAAATAACCACTGGGACCCTCACCTATATCGGGAACTGAGCCCCGCAAAGTGGTGGCTGGAGGACTCGGAGGCTGGATTGGTGGTATCCACACCTATCAGACAATGGGGGCATATCCTAGTGATTTGCCCCCATTGTCTGAGATGAGACAACCCCTTTAAGGCTTCATTTGGTTATTTTCAGTTTTGGTTATAATGAATCCTTGCACACAATTACATAGACTTTAGCATGAGAGATCTCTTGGTAGAGTTATATCGATAGCAGTAGACGGCTCATTCACATATTACTGACACCCTAGTTTTTTTTTATTATGAAAACAGTTTTGATCCTGGACATCCTGTGCCAAAAATAGAAATTTTGCATGATAACATTTCCCTTTTCAGCTATAGATAAAAAAAAAACGTTGTCATTGGCCTTAGGGTACTTTCACACTAGCGTTTTTCTTTTCCGGCATAGAGTTCCGTCACAGGGGCTCTATACCGGAAAAGAACTGATCAGGCATATCCCCATGCATTCTGAATGGAGAGTAATCCGTTCAGGATGCATCAGGATGTCTTCAGTTCAGTCATTTTGACTGATCAGGCAAAAGATAAAACCGTAGCAACTGAAGACTTGCCTCAATGATCCGCAATTTTTCCCAAAAGGAATGTATTAGTGCCGGATCCCGCATTCAAAATACCGGAATTCCGGATCCGTGAAAAAAGATACAAGACGGATCCATCTGTCCGCATGACAAGCGGAGAGACGGATCCGTTCTTGAAATGCATTTGTGAGACGGATCCACATCCGTATGCGTCTCACAAATGCTTTGTCACATCAAGATCGGCAGATCTGGCGGGCAGTTAGGCAATAGCCTAACATGTCTTTTTTAGCCAAACTATGTTGCTATGTTATTAGGGACATGTCTGGCATCACAGTTTTACTATTGCATGATGAAATACAGCGATACATCTCCAAAGAGCACCTATTTGAAAAGAACACCCTTTAATCCAGACCGGATTTCCTGTGACAGATTTTAAGTTCCACCTTTTTGATGGTTATTGAACATCTTCCTTAGGCTTCCTGCACACAAACGTTTTTTTTTTCTGTTTACATTCTGTTTTTTGCGTTCCATATACGGTCCATATACAGAACCATTAATTTCAATGGGTCCGCAA